>NC_068552.1:9146350-9446350 GCF_026212275.2 Microplitis demolitor | reverse complement strand
TAAAAATCTCTATAAAAAAGGTCTCTTGGTGCACTTTCGTTTCTTCAATAGTTTAGCCGCAAAAAGAGTTTAAATGTATTAGTACCGGACCACTTCATGCATTTGTATCTATCTATACTTGTGTATATCTATATTCACAAATATAGATATATAAATGCATGGAATGGTCTGGTACTGATACATGAACTCTTATTTAAACATTAAAAAAAAAAAGTTAAAAATCTGAAAGAAAAAAAAAAAATTTGTATCAGCGAGGACTCGACGACGGAGCTTATGCTTCCAAAGTAGTCGCTCACTCCACTTGACTGTTTCCACGGTTACCCGTAGTTCATAAGAACTATTATAAAAGCTGCGTTTGAGAATTACCGGTGTAATAATTATCAATCGCCATTCTCGCTAGTAATATTTACTAGCAAGAATCATAATATTTATAATTTATTGTTTTATAATAATTTAATCCTGAAGAAAAAAAAAAAAATTTTTTTTTTAAATAAAAATTTATTTAAAAAAAAATTCGAATTTATTTTATATTATTTTATATTATTATATTTTTATATTTTATATTATTATTATTATTATTATTATTATTTTTCCCGCTGTATGCTTCGGCTGAGATCGGATTCTCAGAATTTTTCATGTACAGAGAGTCACAGCTGTGTGTGTGACTCCTCTGTGCTTAGTGGGGAGAGTAAATTCTCCTCCGAGCTCGGCTCCCTTCGGCTTCTTTCGCCGCACCCGACACACCAACAGGTCTTCCCAAGTTGTATGTGTCGCCCGCGCGGCAGAAAGTGGGGGGTCGTTTTACCCACGATCTGGCCGCACTGACTTACAGATTGAGAAAAATACGTTAGAGCGTAAGTCATATGCAATAGTGTGTCGCCGATTTACTGGAACGCACTCATACGATCAAGTAGCCAGAAAAATTGGTGACATACATTCATTTTTTCGATTAGATAAAGAAAAAGTCATTGCTACAGTGACTGATAATGGATCTAACTTCGGAAAAGCTTTTCGTCTATTTGGAGTTAGTTTTGATGACTTATCAGCCTGCGGTAATGTTATAATAATCTAATTTACGATAATAGTGATTTTATTGTCCTACAGTGAGATCAGTTGAACCATTTAACGCAGTTGTATAATTGTATATTTTTTAAATATCTTTGCTACTTAATAACTATTTTCTTTACCGGCGATAACGTATTTGAGAACCTTCAATTTCATGAAATCGAAGTTAATTATTGTTCACTATTCAATCTTCCTTATTAACAGAGCTTCGAAGTCGTCAAGCTTTTCTACTAATGAAGAGAATTATTTTTGTCCCTCAATATAATGATCGTAAAGTAGCAAGGGGTTTAAAACTGTTTAGAAAATAATCTTTTTTAATTATCATCAGATCACTTGAACTTTTTCGAGTTATTATTTCAGAGAAAATCATTTTTAGTCAAAAAATAAATCATTATTTGGAATTATTTAAAATAGTTAAAATTTTTAAATCATTCTTAATTATTCTAAAATTTTAAATATTCCTCGCTCGACTAATGACGGATTAGTTTTAATTTATTTAATTATTTAGAGTCATTTTTCTAATATTTTTTTTAATACATAATTAAAAATTGAAAACAACTATTTTTACGTGTAGTAATAAATATTACTTTAACAGAAGAGAGTCGTAACACTCAAGAATCTGATTCTGATGATGATAATAGCACTGAAGAAAATGATTATGATGAAATTGAAACATTTATGTCTCGGAATGAAAGAGATCATGAAGAAATTCTACCTCATCATATCCTTTTTGCTAGTCATACACTAAACCTGGTAGCTACTACTGATGCACTGGCTTGTATAAAATCATTCAAGCCGTTGGAGTCAGCGTATACCAGAATGATTGAGCGTTGCAATTGTTTATGGAAATTGACATCTTCACTAAAAAAATATGAACAAATGAAATCTATTCTTAGTCAGAGTCTTAAAAGACCTGTTCCTACACGCTGGAATTCCCTGTATGATTCTATCTTACAAATTTTCGGCTTCAAACAGAAGTTGTTGGTCTGCAATAAAGAGTTAGGTGTCATAAATCCTCTCGATGAGCTTGATTTCAGGTAAAAATAATTATTTCATCTATAATATGGTTCATTCTCATCTTCCTGATTAAGAAATCTAATTTGGAATGATTCGAGATTACATAAGTCTTAATTATTTTAAATCATTCAAAATTGTCTGAATTATTTTGCTTTCGAGTATAAATGTTTGAATTAATCATTTTAAATCCTATTGAATTTAAAAATAACGAAATATTATTTTCTGATTTGAGATCATTTAAAATGATTTAAACTTTCAAATCATATTAAATCTAATCAAATTAGAAAATAATATCGCTATTTCTGGCCCCTCAGACAGTTCAGAATTATTTAAAATTATTTAAACTTTCGAATCGTTTCAAATTAAATTGGATTAGAAAATAATGTCGCATATTACTGATTCCTTGATTTAATTAGAAATGATCGGAGCGTTTAAATAATTTCAAATAATTTTGAATTATCCGAGGAACCGGAAATTGCTATATTATTTTCAAATTCAATTTAATCTGAAAGGATTCCAGAGTTCAAAGTTTTCAAGAAACAATCGGAACTGTCCGAGAAACCAGATATTGCGATATCATTTTCTAATTTGATTTAGTTTAAAATGTTCAAAAAGTTTAAATTATTTAAAATTTTTTCAAATAATGTTTATATAATTTTAAATAAAATAATTCAAAGTTGAGAATTTTAAATTATATTGAATTATTTTAAATTATAATTTTATGATATAATACAATATTAAATAATTTAGATTTTTTAAATAATTTTGAATTAGATTTTTTAATCAGGGCAGTAATTGACCGTGGGAACGAGATCAGTTGAAACATATTTTTCATTCTACATTCAATAATTTTCCAATTAATCAAATATGATTTTCCGCAATTCTTACGTATTTTTTTAAAAATATGTTAAAGTTTTCAGCTCAACCAATGTTTTAAATGCTTAAATAATAATATTGAGAGGCATCATTGTCTGAAAACTTTTTTTTATTATTTTTATCATTTATTTTAAAACAGATGTAATTTTTTGACCCGGGAAATGAAACGGACTTTTCTTTAGTGCTTTTCGGTTGTTGATAGAAGTTAAATTTCATTATATAATTATTATTTACAAATTACTTACTATAAATTAACTTCAACAGATTTATGGAAGAATGGCTCCACTGTAATCAGCCGATAGCTCGTGCCATTGATATTTTACAGGGCGATCAATTAGCTTGTTACGAATATTTGCTTCCCTCACTTATATCTATTAAAAATAAATTGATAGATTGCAAAGAATTAAAAATGCAATTCTGTCTTAAATTGGCTGTGGGGTTAGTAAAAGCTATTGACGTCCGATTCAAGAAGATTTTTGAAGTTGTAGAAGAAGGAAAAATGGCTGCAGTAGCTGCAGCTTCTCATCCATTATTTAAATTAGATTGGCTTGAGTCATTAAGTGGTGCAGCTCAAACAAATGTTTTTAAGGCAATCAAAGATGCTGTAAATTCTGTAGACTCAAGCCCGCCACCTCAAGTCAAAACTACGATCAAGAATAATGATTTTTTTGACTTTAGAAATCGTTCTGGTTCACAGGAACAGCGAGTATTAGAACCATTAGGAACCACAGATCCAGAAGCTCTATTTACAAAGTATACCAGTGAATGCCGAACCGATTTAGAATTACTTAACTTATACCCAGTAGTAAAAGATATTTTTATTAAATATAATACAATTATATACCCTCGTCGGCACCTGTTGAACGGTTATTCAGTTACGCTACAATGTTTAATTTGCCAAAATACAATAGGTTAAGTGACGATAATTTTGAAATGAGAATAATGATGAAATGTAATGCAAGCATTTCAAAAAAAATACATCCGAAAAAATAGCTGCACCCGAAAATGTAGTTCACGATACCTAATAAATGATCTTGTTGAAACGGCAGCTATTAATTGTAGTATTGAGGGGTTTCTCATCATGGTTTCCTACTTCCCATTTAATTAACATAGGGAAATTTGTTTTTTGAACTTTGGAATTTTATCACTCATTAATGAATCGCAGTATTGAAAAAATCAATAAGCCCCTTTGTTGTAAATTGAAAAAATTTCTCTTATAATTATTCGATAAATTTAATTTTTCAAAAGTTATTCAAGGTCAGAGTTTTATTTATTGTAAATTTGACTACTATTTGAATTAATTTGTAAAACTATCAGACATTGTAAAATGTTACAGGCCTTTTTTCGTACATCATTTCATTTTCTACCACGCATTATTTATAAAGTTTTCAAAATTTCTAAAAGTTCTTTTAGTATTTGAATTTAAATTTTTGTTTATTTCAAAGAATCGTATTCTAATCGATTCAAATTACTTACTTTTAAAATTTAAATGCAAGTAAATAAAGAAATTTTAAAAGTTTGGAAACCAATAGAAATAATTTGTAGGAAATAAAATGACCAACAAAAAAGGCCAGTGACATTCTGTATAAGTCTATCAGACTTACTGATAGTTTCACCGAAAAAGTCAAATAGTAGTGAAATTTACTATAAATTAAACTTTGACCTTGAATAAATTTTGAAAAATGAAATTTACCGAATAATGATAAGAATTTTTTTTTTTTAGAACGTTTAATTTCCAACAAGAATGTCTATTGATTTTTCCAATACTTTGATTCACTAATGAGTGATAAAATGTGAAGCTTGAAAAAAAAAAAATTTCTATGTTAATCAAAGGGTAAATAGATAATAGCGTTCAGGCATCCATTAATATTAAAATTAAGAGTTGTTGTTTCAACAAAGACATTTTTTCGATATGCCGAAAAATATTTTCAGAGTACTTGTTAAAAAAAAGAAATACTCAATAATCTTTTATACCGCCTAATGCATACAATTCTATAAAAAAATTATTATGTTTTGTCTTTATTAAACTAAGTATAAATTGTTTAATGGTTTTTGTTTCTATTGATTTCCCTTGACTATATTTTCATTACAGCTGATAATCAAAATTTTTGTATGAGAAAAAGTTGATAAATATTTAAGAATTGTTCATTCTGGTGATTTTTAATTGTTCTTAAAAAATCTCTTATCTACAAAAGCTTATAAAGAATTTTTTGAAGATTTTAAAACTTAACATTAGATCTCTGTATAATTATTTTTTTTCGGAGTTATGGATTTTTAAAGTAAATGTGGATTTCCTTGCACTGAGTGACGATAATTTCGCACAACCTCAATTTCTTTGGGAAGTATTTAAAAAAATCTATCCCGTGAAATTTTTTTCTTCACGATTATTTAGAAACTTCTCTTCGGAGAGAATTTCACTACTAAGAGGAGCCAGTTAACTGAATAATACCTCTTTTGTATCCACTCCCAAATCACTTTGTACTCACTCTGAAAAATTTTTACGGTGTAATTATTCTGGAAATCAGTAATTAGACGTAAAACTGCTTCTAATTATTTAAACATCAATAATGAGAGAACAATTATTTCCTGATTAATTGGATACTTAATATTTAGACACAAAAATTTTCTAAGTATTTTGTAATTTATAATTAAAAATAAACGATTTTCTAATTTTTGAAATAATTAGTAATTAGTAACAAATAATTTTTACTTTTTGAAGTAATTAGTAATTGATAGTAACTAATTTTTTAAGTAATTTGTAATTAGTTACAAATATTTTTTAATTATTGAATTAATTAGTAATTAGTAACAAATAATTTTTAATTTTTTAAAGTAATTAGTAATTAGTAACAAATAATTTCTAATTTTTTGAAATAATTAATAATTAGTAACAAATAATTTCTAATTTTTTTGATAATTAGTAATTAGTAACGAATAATTTCTAATTTTCTGAAAATTATTAATTGAAGAAAATTTAATCCTAATTTTTAAGAAAATTAAAATTATTGAAAAAAAATTATCTAATTGCTTTTTAATTGAATAATTATCAGATATGAGTATGAAATTTTTCTAAAATTTAGAAATTTTTGCTAACAAAATGATAAATACTCAGTTAATTATTAATTATAAAGTCAATAATTGTTGAATTTTTTTTGCAATTAAAATTTTTTTTTCAGATAATTTTAATTTTTGTTTCAATTAAAATTATCAATACTCAAATTTTTTATTTCGAGATATTTAATAAAATAAGTTAAAAAAATACTAATTTTTTTAAAAAATCCGTAATAATTTTTAATACATTATTAATTAATTGAAAAATTAATTATTCAAGCGAAAAATAGTAATAAAAATACTATTTTTGCCCAACCTTGACCTGCCGAAAATTAGTTTACGCACAGCACTTCGATATTAACACTAAACACTGCACTTATTAACCGGATGATACTATTGGCGTCTATCTAGCTTCTCTTGGTCTTTCCTTGGTTTCCGGTTTTCTGGATTAGGCTCACGGCAAATGGACATCCGTTAGGCTTGTCGGGTCGACCGACTTTCCCCGATTTTGCTGCTGTCCTGTTGTAGTATATTTTCAGCTAGGCTATTTTTGACAATATCCGGAAAAAAACATCCCCATTTAATTAATTTTTAGACAGAAGTCCGAGCTTCTTCAATTAGCGCACCCAGCGACAAGTCGAAAAACTCTAACGGGTACTTATTTAGGGTTTCGGCTCAAGTAACTGACCAGCCGATGAAAACCACGATTTTTCGTTATGTTAAATTACATGTTACTCCGTTACGTGATCATGATGATCATGACGATAATCATGATGAACATGTTGGTTATCATGATAATCATAGTGGTGATGATGGTGATCATCAAGGTGATTATGATGATCATGATGATCGTAATGTTGATCGTGATGATCATAATAGTGATCATGACAGTGATCACGATGATCATGATGATCATGATGGGCAAGATGGTTATCACGATAATCATGATGGTGTTCATGATGATCATGATGGTGAACACGATGATCACGATGATGATCATAATGGTCATGATGATGATAATGATGGTGATCATGTTAGTGATCATGATGATCATGATGTTCAATAATATGGTGTTCGATAATGATAGTGAACATGATGATGATCATGAAAGTAATGATTATGGTGTCCATTAGAGTGATAGTGATAGTGATTATGATAGTTATCATGATGGTTATAAAAGTAATCGTAATGATCATGATAATCATGCTGGTGATCATGACAATCATGATGTTGATTGTGCCGATCATGATGAACATGATGCCGATTATAATTATACTGATAGTGATCATGATGATTATTATGGTGTTCATGATGGTAATCATCATAATTATAATCGTGATCATGATCAATATGGTGATCACCATCATGGTTATCATCATGAATATAATGATTACTATCATGATCATCATGATCACCATCATGATTATCATTGTCACCATCATGATCATCACAATCACCATTATGATCATCATGATCATCGTGATCACTATCATGATCATCATGATCAATAACATGGTCACTATCATGGTCATCATGATCACCATTATGATCACCATGATCACAATCATACTCATCATGATCGACTTCATGATCATTTCAATGATAATCATGATCCTTATGATCACCATCATGAATATTATGGAAATCATCGTAATCACCATCACGATCACCATCATGATCACTATCATGATCGCCATTATGTTCACTATGATGATCGCCATCATGATCACTGCCACGATCACCACCATGATCACTATCATAATCGCCATCATTATCACTCTCGCGATCAATATTGTGATCATTGTCATGATCACGATTATGTCCACTATCAGGATCTTTATCAGGATAATCGCCATCACGATCACCGTCATGACCACTATCATGATTGACATTATAATCAATATCATGATCACCATTATGATCACTATCATGATTACCCTTATGATCACCATCATGATCATCGTGATCATCATTTAAACCGTTGTGACGATCATGATCATTATAATCTCCGTCGTGACCATCATGATCAATATCACGATCACCGTCATGTTCACCATCATCACCATTATAATCACCGTCATGATCATCATAATTATTATGATCAACATTATCATAATTATGATCACCATTAGGATCACCAGTATGATCACCATTATGATCACCATCATAATTACTTTTATGATCAGCATCATGATTACTATAATGATCACCAGCATGTTGACCATCATGATCAACATCATAATCATTATCGTGATCACCTTCATGATCACCGTCATGATTTCAACCATGATCTTCATGATCACCATGATGATCACCGTCATGTTCACCATCATTCTCACTATCATCACCATAATGATCACCACCATGATTATCATGATCACTATGATCAACATCATGATAATTATGATCACCATTACGATCACCGTGATGATCACCATAAGATCACTACTATGATTACTATCATGATCACCATCATGACTGTCATGATCACCATCATGACTGTCATGATCATAATTATGACCATCATGATCATCATGATAACTATCATAATCATCATGATCACTATCATGATTGACAGAATCATTATGATTAACATCATGATCGACATGATCAGCATTATTATTATCGTGATCGCTATCATGATCACTATCATCTCCGTCATGTTCATCATAATCACTATCATGTTCATTATGATTATTGTCACAACCACCATGAGCATTAGATCATCATGATCAACCATCATGACAGTCATGATCATCATGATCGCCATCATGATCACTTTCACGATCATCATGATCACCATCATGATCACCATAACCACCGTCATGATTACCATCACATACACCAACATGATCTTTAAAATCATCATCATGATCTCTATCATGATCATCATAATCATTATGATTATTATTATGATCATCATTATTACCATCTTGATCGTCATGAACATCATCATGATCATCATATTCGATAACACGATCATTATGATCACTCTAATAATCATCACGATCACGATCAGGATCATCATGATTTCCATCATGATCACAATGATCACATTATGATCACTATCATGATCCCCATCATGATCACCAATCACAATTACTATCATAATCACCATCATGATCATCATGACCATCTTGATCATAATCACAATCATGATCATCACAACCACCATTATGATCATCATGATCATCATGATCGTCATAATCACCATCATGATCATTATGATGACATCATGATCACTATCATGGTCACCATCATTATTACTATCATGATCACCATCACGATCACTATCATGATCAATCTCATGATCGTCATGATCATTATCATGATCATTATATTTGATAACATTATCATTATGATCACTCTAATGATTATCACGATTACGATCATGATCATCATGATTACCATCATGATCATAATGATCACATTATGATCATAATGATCACATTATGATCATAATGATCACATTATGATCATAATGATCACATTATGATCACTATCATGATCAACATCATGATCACCATCACGATCGTCACAGTAACTATCATAATAGCAATGATCACCGTCATGATTATCACGATCTTTATGATTACTATTATTAGCGACATGATCACCATCATGATCACCATCATAATTACTATCATAATCACCATCATGATCATCATGACCATCTTGATCATAATCACAATCATGATCATCACAACCACCATTATGATCATCATGATCATCATGATCGTCATAATCACCATCATGATCATTATGATGACATCATGATCACTATCATGGTCACCATCATTATTACTATCATGATCACCATCACGATCACTATCATGATCAATCTCATGATCGTCATGATCATTATCATGATCATTATATTTGATAACATTATCATTATGATCACTCTAATGATTATCACGATTACGATCATGATCATCATGATTACCATCATGATCATAATGATCACATTATGATCACTATCATGATCAACATCATGATCACCATCACGATCGTCACAGTAACTATCATAATAGCAATGATCACCGTCATGATTATCACGATCTTTATGATTACTATTATTAGCGACATGATCACCATCATGATCACCATCATAATTACTATCATAATCACCATCATGATCATCATGACCATCTCGACCATAATCACAATCATGATCATCACGACCACCATCATGATCAGCATCATGATCATCATGATCATCATAATCCCTATCATGATCATTATGATTGACATCATGATCACTATCATGGTCACCATTATTATTCCTATCATTATCACCATCACGATTACTATCATGAGCAATCTCATGATCATCATGAACACTATGATGATCATTACGATTACTGTCATGACTATTATGATCATCATGATTACTGTCAAGACCATTATAATCGACATCATGATAGTCATGATCACCATTATAGCTATAGTGATCATCATGATCATCATAATCACCATCATGATCATTATGATCACCATGATCATTACCATCATAATCATCATCATTATCACTATCATGGTCACCAGCATTATTACTATCATGATAGACATGATCACAAACATAATCATTATAATCACCATCATATTCAATATCATAATCATAGTAATCACTATCATGATCACCATGATCACTATCATGATTATTATAATCACTATCATGATCATCATGATTACCGTCATGACCAGCATGATCATTATTATCACCATCAAGGTAGTCATGATCATTATTATGGCCATCATGATCATTATGATTACTATCATGACCATCATAATCACCATCATGATAGTCATGATCACCATTATGATTATCACAATCATCATGATTACTATCATAACCATCATGATCACTATCACGATCATAATGATTATCATCATGACTACCATGATCACCATCATGATATTTATGATCATTATGATCACCATCATGATCACCATTTCGAACATAATGATCACTATCATTATCATCACAATGATCATTATGATCACTATCATATTCAATATCATAATCATAGTAATCACTATCATGATCACCATGATCACTATCATGATTATTATAATCACTATCATGATCATCATGATTACCGTCATGACCAGCATGATCATTATTATCACCATCAAGGTAGTCATGATCATTATTATGGCCATCATGATCATTATGATTACTATCATGACCATCATAATCACCATCATGATAGTCATGATCACCATTATGATTATCACAATCATCATGATTACTATCATAACCATCATGATCACTATCACGATCATAATGATTATCATCATGACTACCATGATCACCATCATGATATTTATGATCATTATGATCACCATCATGATCACCATTTCGAACATAATGATCACTATCATTATCATCACAATGATCATTATGATCACTATCATCTTGATCATCTTTATCATAATCATGATTATCATAATTACCATTATGATCACCTATCGCTCTTTGGCTAAGACTTTATAGCTTTAATTTATTGCTCTTATCATGTTTACCGTAGAGGGGGTCATTATCGACTTGCATGAGAAGTTTTTTCGCCTATAGCTTTGTAACTTCTTATTTTTTTCTATGAATATGAGGTCAAAATCTCGATTTTGGCCTCCTTTGGCACATTTTCGAGATCTATTTCACTCTGGCTAAGAATTTATGGCTTCTATCGATGAGTCTTAACATTTGAAACTCAAAGGGGGTAGCCCTTGACGTGCCTAAGCAGTTGTGGCCCTGTAACTTTATATTTTCATTTTTTTTTTTAAGATAATGATGTTGAAATCTTGATTTCGGCCAGTTTTGGCACATTTCTGAGGCTTACGTTCCACTAGCTAAGACTTTGTGGCTCTTTTTTTATTGCTCTTAGCATGTTTAGAATAGAGGGTATTGCCCTTGATGTGTCTGAGCAACTTTACATCTTATAACGTTAACCGTAATTAATTTCCGCGACGGAGACGCAGATTAACCGGTAAACCGTATGCGGTCACCCACGTGTGAAAATAAAAATAATAATAATAATAAATAAATGATTTTAAATGTTTCCTCCAAATTAAAATAAATAATAAGTTATAAACAATAATGAAATTATAAATAATGAACTTTTGGAGTGCCTGAACCAGCTCCTCAGGCTGGGTTAGTGCACGTAGGCGCCAGACCGTTTATCCCAAAACGGACAAAATTTAATTCAGGGGGAAAATCTGCAAGGGAAATCCGAGCAAGTGACACACGACAAAGCGGACAAACAATTGAGGAAAATAAAATAAAATGAATAAGAAAAAGAAAAATAGTAAATATATAATAAATAGTTATATTACAAATAATAAATAAACCAGAAGAATGAAATTAAGTAGCAGGAAAAGATCCAGGGAAAATAAATATTAAATTTTCCCCGACAGCTGTTGGTTTCCGTGTTTTAATAATTTAAACAATAGTAGAATAATCAATAATGTTTTACAATCAATAGTTTATGTTAAATCAACCACAATAATAACACTCGGTGGTTATAAAAAAAAAAAAAACAAATAATATCACATAAATTCAATCCAAAATAATTATAATATGATTTACTTAACACTGTTAATTTTATTATTCAATAGGAAAAAAAACCAATTATTTTACTTAAATTTGTTTCATACAAATAAATAAGAGGATAATAATAATCTTACTTTGTTTTATCTCTCAACACGCTTGAGAGAGAGAAAGACACGGAACTTTTCCTCACTCATACTCAAAATAATAAATTTTTCTCTTTTAAATAATTTATAATAAAAATTCGATAATATTATTGACCGCTGGGGTACCAGATAATCAAAATAAAATAATACAATGCTATTCAATTACGCCAAATAATAATAAACGTAAGTAATAATTGATAATCTTATACAAATATTCTAAGTAAAATAGAAAAATAATAAGTATGTTAACTCGGGAATTTTTCATCCGAGTGCTGACATCAGTGTCTGAGGAATTTATAAGTAATGCGTGTATCGTATAGATATATACACCACCAATATGTATATCTATATATATATATATATATACCGGCAACGTTTTGCGACGTTGCGTACGCTTTTTAATATATATATTTAACCGCCAAATATTTTCAATCACCTATCAAATAATATTCAATGATAATTAATAATAATTCTATCAAGTATCATTCAGTAAATAAATAATAACTACAAATAAACAATTTCCTCCGCGGCGACCAACAACTACCGGGGGAGGCTAGCACGTGATAGTGTATTATCCAGCGAAATAAATACAAAGTACTTACTCGAAATCCGCAATAATCAGCAAAAGAAATAATAATCAATATTATAATGATGAAATAATAATATTTGGTATTCCACTTAATTCACCCAGTGAACTTTACTTATTTTAAACAAAAAAATAGAAATTTTAGTACAACAGGAAAAAATCACGTCCGTACACAACGCTTGTCCGTATCTTTCTAATCTAATTGTCTCAACCTCCACCTGTTGGTCGTCGCACACATGACACTAGTGTCCCCTTAATTTTTATTATAATTACATTTGTCAGCCCTGGGCCTTACTTGAATTAAATAAATATAAAATATAAACCATAAATCCACAGACAACTGAATGGTACATAATTAATTAATTAAATATATGAACTATTACTCTATATCCTTCATATCGGATAATGAATTAAATAATAGTAACCCAAATAATAAACATCAATTCACGTCATCAGTGGGATGACAAGTTTAAACAAAGTAATGTGTTGTCAATTTTTGGGCATAATATAATGCTGGATTATGCATCCCAATTAATTCAAAATTATAAATACATAATTAAAACAAACAAAAGTCACGCGTTTGTGCTTAAATCATAAATTATAAAAATAAAAATAAATTAAATCACACATGTGCTCTCTCATACCCTTCGCGCATGCGCGAGCACCGTGTACGGACTGCCATCTCATCGGCGAAATGGCGGAATGCCCACGCAACGATTCAAATTCAAATTTGTAATTAAAATAATTAACTTAAAACTAAATAAAGTCAAATAATTTGAATCGTTACGTGACACCCCCCCACCAGGCCGTGTCTTGCCCCGAAAAATGCGGGCGAGACTCTGCATTCCATTTCGCCGGCACAATCACCTGAAAACCTTAAATCCAATACTTATATCTGGATCTTTTGTACCGGGTATAAAAATAAAATAATCAAAATCAAAAATAAAACAATTTTTACCAAAAAAAAACTCAACGATTAACTGACCAACCTGTCACTTACCAGCTTGCTCGGACCATGGGTGAAAGGAAGGGTAAGAGGATCAAACTTTGCTACAAATAAAGCACTCAGTAATTAGTGGGTCGCGCCGTCTTTATTTCCTGCACAAAGACTCTTTGGAAGGTGACTGCTGCACCAGGCGTCTTACAACAAGTGGAACAAATCAATAAATATAAATATAAATAAATAAATAAAGTAACATCATGAGGTGTTGCTTAAAGGCCTTAGGCTGCCTCCAGGTTAGCTCCCTTAGGGTTACTCGGACCCATCTGCTCCAGAGAGTATACTCGGCGTAGACGGTCATCATCGGTGAGCCACCCCAGCCAGGGTAACTCGCTTAGCTGGTCTCCGGTATCCCCATGACCATGAGGGCATCTCGATGCCTCCATCACCCGCGCGCAGACCATGCAGCGACCGCGGACCGCCAGGTGCAGTCTACCGTGAGGCCCCCTACATCTACCGGTGTAAAATTGTAGGCATTCTTCACAAAATGGCCTGTCCTCCCTGGGCAAATTGGTGCAGAGCCGAGCGGGATGCCCATTCTGCCCACATCTAGCACACCCGGGTGGTACATTGGCTCGGCGTGGTGGTTGCCGCTGGAATGCCCTGATTTTCACCTGCAGCAATAGTTTCAGGTGCGCTTTCCAGGTTGCTGATCCCCTGGGTATCATGGCAATCCCTTGTTGCTGGTGATACGTCTCCATATACCGCATCATCTGGTCCTTGCTTAGAGCCATTCCTATTTAATTATTTAAATCATTGTCAATTCCCCTGGGGTAATTACGGTACAGAATAATCGAGCGACAGTAGTAGTCGTAGATAGCAGTAGAGTAGTGATAGTTAGGCATAGATAAGAATAGTAGTCAATTAGCCGTGATAGATAGAGATAGTGATCATAGACAAGCACAGGTAGATCAAGTAGTAGTGATAGATAGAGCATCCAGCCATGCGATTATGTCAACTTGCCTCTGGCGGACATTTTCAGCTCTTTTAACTAATTTTAGAAATTTAACGTGACTACGACCAATATATTTGCCCTCGGGGGTCTCCATTTCAACGATAACTGGAGTGACCACCTTCGAGATGACAAATGGGCCCGCATAGCGCGGTGCTAGCTTACCCACGACCTGCTCACTCTTTTTCGATAAGACGTGAGTAGGTTTATATACCTGATCACCTACTTCAAACAAAATACTACGCCGTTTGTTATTATAATAAGCTGCGTATCGTTCGGAGGATCGTCGAATACGCTGATTGACAATATCGCGTAATTCTACCATACGATCCATGCGTTGAATCCAACCACTGCGGTCAACCTTATCCTCGACAGCAATATTATTGTCGTTTGCAACTCGACAGTTGCGAATAGGACATGGATCACGGCCTAAGTTCAAATACGCGGGACTCACACCGAGTGACTCATGTACCGCAGTATTATACGCGAACTGGAATTCGTGAATATTTACATCCCAGTCGCGATGATCATCACCCAAGTAACTCATGATCATTGTTTTTAAATTACGGTTGACCCTTTCAACCGGGTTAGCTTGGGCATGATACGGTGGTGTGGTAGTATGCTGTATACCACACTCTTGAATGAGCTCAACAACGTCTCGATTCAAATATTCGCGGCCATTATCTGTCCAGAACACGCGCGGTACGCCCCAACGGTTAATAACGAACTGTCGAAAACTTTTAGCAATAGTTTTCCCGTTTGCCGCTCGAACTGGAACGCACTCGATCCACCGCGTGTATAAGTCTTCGAACACGAGTAAATATGAATAGCCCGCACGAGAACGCGTAAACGACATCGTATCAGCAGCTACGACTTCCCAAGGCTCACTGGGTATCCTGGGGGTCATAAAACCAATTGGTTTGCGCTGAATTGGCTTTGACTCGAGACATCGTTCACAACTGTTGACATATCGCTGTATATCTCGAAACATTCCGGGCCAATAATACCTCAATATCGCCCGAGCGTATGTCTTCTGGACACCCAGGTGACCAGATTGTGGATGATCATGAACTTCCTGGAGTAAACGCTCTCGTTGGTCAGCTGGTACGACTAACTTCCAGTCGTTATCCTCTTCACCGAGGATCTGCCTCATGGAGTCCGGCCGACATCGATACAATCTACCATTTTCGTAATGGTAGTCAGGTAGAGCCTCAGGATCAGCAGTCAACAAACGACATTTTTCCTCGTACCACTCATCGTTTCCAGCTTCACCCAGGGCATTGACATGACTCTCGGTAGGCTCTTGGTCTTCGTAAATACGCGAGAGAGCATCCGGGGCTTCGTTTTCCGCACCTTTCCGATACTCGATCTTCATATCATACTCGGAGAGCTCCATAGCCCACCGGGCTAATTTTCCCGTCGGATCCCGAGCGTTCATGAGCCATCGGAGACTAGCATGATCAGTCACGACTGTGAATTTAAAACCTTCCAAATAATGTCTAAATTTACGCACGGCCCAAACTACCGCAAGACATTCTTTTTCAGTCGTACTGTAATTTGCTTCAGCACTATTCAATGCCTTACTCGCACACGCAATCAAGTACTCACGATCGCCGTTACGTTGAACTAGGACCGCTCCGAGTCCACACTGACTCGCATCTGTATATAACGTGAACGGTAGCGTGTAATCAGGTGTTGACAAGACTGGAGCTTCCGCGAGTGCTTTCTTAAGAGACTGGAAAGACTCTTCTTCAGCCTCAGTCCATCGCCAGGGTACATCTTTCCGCGTCAAACGATATAGTGGACCAGCTACGCACGCGACGTTTTTCAAATGGCGATGATACCAGTTTATCATCCCATTGAAACGACGTATCTGTTTGACGTTTTTCGGCCGCGGGTAATTCAAAATCGGCTCCGTTTTCTCAGGGTCTGGCCTGAGTCCTTCTTTGTCCAGTAAGAAGCCCAAAAATCGTACCTGTTGCTGGCAAAATTTACTTTTGTCGAAGTTCAAAGTAAACCCAGCGCCTCGTAACCGACTCAACACGACTTCTAACATCTCCAGATGTTTCTTGAAAGTCGGGGTTACGATGATTATATCATCCAGGTACGCGAATACAAACGGAGATAAATCAGGTGTAATTATTTTGTCCATCACACGCTGAAAACTCGCCGGAGCGTTACATAGTCCCATCGGCATACGTTTGTATTGAAAAAGACCGCGACCGGGAACCCAAAAAGCAGTATACTTGCGACTATTTGGACTCATTAAAATCTGCCAAAACGCTGAGTTCATATCGAGTGTCGTAATATAATGTGCGTCACGACATTTCTCGAGAATCTCGATCATATCCGGCGGTCGATATGTGTCTTTTTCGGTCACGGTATTCACGTCACGGAAATCAACGCACATGCGATATGATCCGTCAGGCTTTTTAACCATGATAGGCTGACTGGACCATTCCGATGCTGGCGCAGGCTCGACAATGTCATCTTCGAGCATTTTGTCGAGTGCCTCATGTAACGCTTGTAAAACGACTGGTGATCGACGATAAACCCGCTGTTTAATCGGTCGCTCGTCTTTGAGCCTAATCTCATGCTCAACCAACGAGGTCAATCCCAAACCAGGTGGCATAAGTGTCCGTTGATGGTCCAAGAACTCATGTAACTGTTTGGTTTCATCTCCAGTGAGTTCATGTACAGCTGCAACATCTTCTGGTTTCGAATGAATATCAGGCTCGAACGCCAACTCGTGCCAGGCACCACCGCGTATACGCCAAGATCGGTTACTCAGGTCTAACTCCATATTGACATGTTGCATGAAGTTAGTACCGATTAAATTCAAACTTCCTAACCGAGGAATATAATGGACTGGAAATATGACCTCTTCAACACCATCGAGAGTCATTTTCACGTTTACCACGCCTCCACTCACGTCAGTCGTTCTGTTTGCCATGCCAAAACGCGTCGGTCGAGCTTCAAACATGCATGGAAAACCGTCAGCCATTAATTCTCTCGCGAAGTCTCCAAAAGCAGTTGTTTTGGCCCCAGTATCGATTATCGCGATCCTTTTACGATTACCCGCGCGAATAACAACCTGAGGTCGGGGTTTACCATGACGTAACCGCCAAAAATCGTCATTTTCATCACCAGGTTGATTTATAGGAGACACTGAGACAGCTGTTCGATCTTCTACCGCGGTTAATTCATCAAGTGTGGCATCTTCTTCACACTTGGCCTCGCACGGTGGATCAGAAACAGCATGAATATCAGCCTGGACAACAATACGACGTAGACTCATCGAATCCTGCTCCCTGGTGACTGTTTCTGGAGGGATTGATGAACGTCCAGCACCGCCACCCTCTACTGGCGGGCTGCTTCGCCGTTTTTTGGCAATTGGAACGCATTGGGACGACTGTCGACGTTACAGACACACGTGACAGCTGTCTTTCCAACTTTTCCGCATCTCATGCATACGTCCCGGCGTGGTTCTTGGCAAAAGTAGCCCAAATGTTCCAATGAGCCACAGTTATAACAGAATCTTGGTCGACCGATCCTGTTTTGCCCCATTTGACCCGGATAACGCACAAACGACGAATTATTGTTATGATTGAATCCAGGAGGCGATCGATTACCACCTTGTGAATTCACTTGACCTCTCAGAGGGTTATTCATAGGTGGATTGGACACCCTCGGAGGTTGTGGCTGTTGTAACGACGAATTTTTCGGGATCGCGCCGCGATTCTGAGCATTAAGGTTCTGCTGCTGACTCGCGGGCGCATTTTGTGTGTTCACACGCTGCTCAGTAGTCTTTACGGTTGCTTTGGTGGCCTGTTTTGTTGACTGGTTAATTCCACCAGGCGTGACAAGTGCCAAGTTACGCTCAGCAGCCCTCTGTTGGCGAGATCGACGCGATCTTCGCTTCTTTTTCGTCCCTGGGCTAGACTGCGAACCGCTGGTTGAGTCAGAGTGTTCGACAGGAGTATCAACTGCATGTATGCCCGCTCTGTGGTCCCTTGGAGGTCGAATACCGGCCGAATACGAACATTCCTTTATGTTCGCTTCTTCCCTCGGCGGTGGTTGACGATGATTTCTTGCAGCCTTCCACCTTTCCTCGACCTGTGTGGCTTTCAATAACAATGACTGATACGTGTCAAAGTCACCGAGTGGACAGTGATCCCAATACGCGGGTAACAATCCCTTTGTTGCCCGTCTAACTTGCGTTCGCTCCGATGGTGGGTGTCTCAAGCGAGAATATAGATTCTGGAGACATATTAAGTAATCACGAGCATTTTCTTTTAAACCCTGATTACGTGCGCGAATATCAGCCCTGATTTCGCGTTGACGACCACCACTCTTGAACCACGTCAAAAATTCCGACCGGAATGACTCCCAATTTGACCATCGGTGGCAATTTGCGCTAAACCAGACTTCAGCTTTGCCTTTGAAGACCTCTGGTAATACGGCGAGGCGATCAGCTCGACGAATTCCCGCGCTGCGCATTAATACGACCAGGCGTCTCAGGAATTCATCGCTAGTCATAGAACCATCACCAGAAAACGATAATTTCCAGTTCCTGGCGATGGCACCATGATCTCGAGCAAACACGCGGGGTGAATGGCGTTTTTCACTGCCTGAACTCCGATGTGAGTGATACTCAGATGACGATGACGTGTAACTATCGTCTGAATCTGACTCGCCAGACGAACTGTGCTGATGTTGCTCGGAATCACGCCCTCTGTGGGAATCCTTGGGAGTCTGGAACTGGACCCTGGACGGTGTGGGGTTAGAAGGACCTCCAGGCCCAGTATTTTGACGTCGCTGGTGACTGGTGATGTCGTCTGGATGCGGAGCCAGTGGATTGGTCCTGGGGTCGTGCGCTGGATTGCTCTGGGTAGCAACAGGTCTTGCGTTTCGTCCAGAACTCACGGTAGTAGTCACAGTAGGGATAACACTGATTTCCGGGAGTGTTGCAGGTGCAGAGCCACCGTGTGGGGAAGATGTGCGAATTTGATTATTTCCAGATAACCTCTCGATCCTCTCGAACAGTCTCTGTTGCCCACGCTCCATCTTCTCCTCCAACATACGCAACGCTTGGACAAACGTCGCCCCTGTGACGTATGCACCCATGCCATCAGGAATCTCAGGCATCTCTGGGCCCACTGGAATCAGCTCATCCTTCCACAAGTTCCAGGGTGCGTCAAAGTCCCCGTCCTCGCGTCTTAGCAATCGTCGAAAACGGTCCTGGATTACCTCACTGGTACCCGATGGATTGACTTGCTGCGAAAGCAAGTATCGACGGATCTCTGCGTCGGTCAGATTTGTCGCCCGCGCGTCTACCTCACGAGATATTTCGTCCTTGATCGGATCCCAGGGTATGTTCGGAACCCCTAAAGCCCGTTTGTGATAACGATTTAGCCGATCCCGGCGTTTATTGCGACCACCCGCGGTGGATAACCCCAACCCGAATAAAATCATCCTGATTTCATCATCAGGTCGCGTCAGCATCCATGTGAGCTCAGTTTCTGGCACTGGAGTAGAGGTGTCATGTGATCCGACATCCCTAGCCGTCCGTGACGCTCGTCCGCGCCCCCGGCTCCTGTGCCCAGGGTCAGTCGCATGGGCAAGGTGGGAGTCTTCACCCACGATCTCTACTTCTCGGCCAGAACGATTCACTGGACCGCGTATGATCGTCGGGATCATGTGTTGTTGGGGAGGACCGCGGCTATGCTCGAAAAACTCGCGAAGACCCTCGTCTTCGGTCTCGGCGATCAAAGCATCCTGATGTTCATTATTATTTGCAGGTTCAACCAAGCCCGCGTTCTCGTTGTTCTCGACCGCGTTATCATCCTCACCCGGAATGAATTCATCGTCCGTAGCGCCACCTCGTACGCGTATCAAAGATGCCCGCGCGATCAACTGATCGGTTTCAGCAAAGATCCTTTCCCACGCGTTCATTTTTATTATTTGTAAATATGTAAATGGATAAATTAAATGAGACAAATATATGTAAAATTAAATGTGTATAAAAAGTCTTCAGAATTATTTTTATCCGCCAATGAAATTTTTATTTTTGGTTTTGCTCCTCCGTGGAACCTCGCAAATTTTATTTTTATTCAAATAATTTATCGATTTAAAATTATTGACCCCCTGGCCCCACGTTGGGCGCCATATAACGTTAACCGTAATTAATTTCCGCGACGGAGACGCAGATTAACCGGTAAACCGTATGCGGTCACCCACGTGTGAAAATAAAAATAATAATAATAATAAATAAATGATTTTAAATGTTTCCTCCAAATTAAAATAAATAATAAGTTATAAACAATAATGAAATTATAAATAATGAACTTTTGGAGTGCCTGAACCAGCTCCTCAGGCTGGGTTAGTGCACGTAGGCGCCAGACCGTTTATCCCAAAACGGACAAAATTTAATTCAGGGGGAAAATCTGCAAGGGAAATCCGAGCAAGTGACACACGACAAAGCGGACAAACAATTGAGGAAAATAAAATAAAATGAATAAGAAAAAGAAAAATAGTAAATATATAATAAATAGTTATATTACAAATAATAAATAAACCAGAAGAATGAAATTAAGTAGCAGGAAAAGATCCAGGGAAAATAAATATTAAATTTTCCCCGACAGCTGTTGGTTTCCGTGTTTTAATAATTTAAACAATAGTAGAATAATCAATAATGTTTTACAATCAATAGTTTATGTTAAATCAACCACAATAATAACACTCGGTGGTTATAAAAAAAAAAAAAACAAATAATATCACATAAATTCAATCCAAAATAATTATAATATGATTTACTTAACACTGTTAATTTTATTATTCAATAGGAAAAAAAACCAATTATTTTACTTAAATTTGTTTCATACAAATAAATAAGAGGATAATAATAATCTTACTTTGTTTTATCTCTCAACACGCTTGAGAGAGAGAAAGACACGGAACTTTTCCTCACTCATACTCAAAATAATAAATTTTTCTCTTTTAAATAATTTATAATAAAAATTCGATAATATTATTGACCGCTGGGGTACCAGATAATCAAAATAAAATAATACAATGCTATTCAATTACGCCAAATAATAATAAACGTAAGTAATAATTGATAATCTTATACAAATATTCTAAGTAAAATAGAAAAATAATAAGTATGTTAACTCGGGAATTTTTCATCCGAGTGCTGACATCAGTGTCTGAGGAATTTATAAGTAATGCGTGTATCGTATAGATATATACACCACCAATATGTATATCTATATATATATATATATACCGGCAACGTTTTGCGACGTTGCGTACGCTTTTTAATATATATATTTAACCGCCAAATATTTTCAATCACCTATCAAATAATATTCAATGATAATTAATAATAATTCTATCAAGTATCATTCAGTAAATAAATAATAACTACAAATAAACAATTTCCTCCGCGGCGACCAACAACTACCGGGGGAGGCTAGCACGTGATAGTGTATTATCCAGCGAAATAAATACAAAGTACTTACTCGAAATCCGCAATAATCAGCAAAAGAAATAATAATCAATATTATAATGATGAAATAATAATATTTGGTATTCCACTTAATTCACCCAGTGAACTTTACTTATTTTAAACAAAAAAATAGAAATTTTAGTACAACAGGAAAAAATCACGTCCGTACACAACGCTTGTCCGTATCTTTCTAATCTAATTGTCTCAACCTCCACCTGTTGGTCGTCGCACACATGACACTAGTGTCCCCTTAATTTTTATTATAATTACATTTGTCAGCCCTGGGCCTTACTTGAATTAAATAAATATAAAATATAAACCATAAATCCACAGACAACTGAATGGTACATAATTAATTAATTAAATATATGAACTATTACTCTATATCCTTCATATCGGATAATGAATTAAATAATAGTAACCCAAATAATAAACATCAATTCACGTCATCAGTGGGATGACAAGTTTAAACAAAGTAATGTGTTGTCAATTTTTGGGCATAATATAATGCTGGATTATGCATCCCAATTAATTCAAAATTATAAATACATAATTAAAACAAACAAAAGTCACGCGTTTGTGCTTAAATCATAAATTATAAAAATAAAAATAAATTAAATCACACATGTGCTCTCTCATACCCTTCGCGCATGCGCGAGCACCGTGTACGGACTGCCATCTCATCGGCGAAATGGCGGAATGCCCACGCAACGATTCAAATTCAAATTTGTAATTAAAATAATTAACTTAAAACTAAATAAAGTCAAATAATTTGAATCGTTGCGTGACAATCTTTATGTTATTTTCTAAGAATATCATCTCGAAAACTGGATTTTGGCCGGTTGTGGCTGATTTTTGAGGCATGTAGCTCTTTGGCTAAGTTTTTATAACTTCCATCAATTGCTCTCATACCTTCTAGTGTCAACGGGGCCGCCCTCGACTCATCTGAGCAGCCGTTGCCCGATAACTTAAAATTTTTTAATTTTTTTCTAAAAATATCATCTCGAATTCTGCACTTTAGCCGGTCGTGGGCCATTTTTGAGGCCTATGACTCTCTAGCTAAGACGTGTAACGAGGTTGAGGAACCCTTGTTATCGATTCATTATATCAGGTCATCACAGGGGGTAAAGTACCGCTTGTTATTTAAATGTATACCTGAAATATCTGAGTATATTGTTATTATTATTTATTTCCTTCTTCTTAATTTAAAAGTTGAGGGAACACCTGTGACGCATGCGCAGTTGCTATGCCAAACTTATTAGAAGGCCTGCGTGCCTAAATAAATCATGCTTTTCTTTATCAATTATCAAAATATACCAATCATATGTTAGTTATTCTCAATTCATATTACTTTGTTTAAGTCAAAATTATTAATTGATTATATTAGTTAGTTATAATATCAGGGTTCGCGTATCTTTGTTTTAGCTTATCCTCTTTTCTAATCCTTTCTTCCGTTTAAGTGTGAGAGTCTTTAATCGATGAAGCAGTCGTTTTCATTGTCTATCACCGCAATTATGACGCCGTAGTCATAATTGCAACCACATACACCTGCCAGCTATCAATTTCTACCGCGCAGTGAATTATACCCATGGATAGAAGGATGAACAACAACCTGATATAACATCGACATCAGTCAACCATAATAATTCTATTATTATGACTATTATTTAACCGGGTATACTGTCTAATTATTTAACATCTGATTAAGTGGTTTATTATGCAAATCTATTTATTATCTGAAATCGTTACGTACATTACGTACATAACGTGGTCCCACTAATCCCGATTCTCCATTTGTATATGGTATATATAAACTCAAGGTCACACGGTTGTCTGGTCCTTACGACCCGGTTAATCCAGGATCAATTACCGAATAATTATTTATATCGCATGAACTAATCATGATATTCATGCACTTCTTGAACAAATTTTAAGTAGTATCAGGGAATTTATAACCGCCAATGACAAACAGGTCATCTATTTTTAAAGCTACTAAATCGACATGTTCAACTTTGTTCTCTTATTGGGAATCATGAGTCACATTATTGATAATAGAAGCATCACAGTTTTGTTTCTTATAGACGGCTAGTCCTCGTAAAAACTTCCTACTGACATTTTTCTCATCAGATCTGAACTCAATATCGAATCCATTGATAGAAATATCATCATAAGGGAATGTGCGTGTTTCAGCGAATACCATAACATCAGCTCCATGAAACCTGTTATCATTTCGAACGCAACCTATATATTTACGTAAACGATAAGGCATTATAAAAAATAATTTTAATCCCATGTGAATTGTCTAAAGGTTGTTCGAAAATGATAAAGCGTTTTTCATTTTTTAACCTGTCCAAGTCAACCTTAAGATCATTAGTGTTGTCTAACGGAGCTGGTGGCTTAAAGTCTCCATCGATATACAAATTATTAAGATTTGTAACTCGACTATATGCAACATATTGCATTGTGCGTGTCATTCCTTTGTTATGTACACAAACATATGGATAAGTTTGGCCTTGGCTTTTGTGAGTTGTTAGACTTTCAGCGCAAATTAAAGGAAATTGTCTTCGTCCAACCATTTTCTGACCAACTGCAATATCCGTAACTACAATTGGGAAAATAGTAACTAAATCTGTATGTTTAAAATCATTTTCTAAAAGACATCGATTTTTGTTTCGAGTACTGCAACCGATCTCGTTGTTTGTAAACTCTAACCACAAAATTGTGATTTCGTCTGAATTTTTTTTTTTGAGACACATGCCTGAGAATAGCGGTAGTTCCATTCACTAACCGTTCTTTAATCCTTATGTTACGAGTTATTATCAATTTAATACTAAGTTTTGAATAAAGAGTTCTAGGTAAACAGCCAGTTTTGTTAGTTGGAAGCTTATGAAGAGCTTCAAGTGCCTTAATCGTTTTTTCGTCCATTCTTCCTTTACCTTGAATTTCATCTTTAGCCTCGTGTATAAACAAGTCACCTTTCATACTATTAATTATTTTTTCACTGAAAGTATATCTATTCTTATTTGTATAATACAAGTGAGTTGCATTATGAGGTACATTTTTCAAATTACAAAGTCATCTAAATAGTTGTATGTCGCTATCTGTTATTTTACCCATAGAAAGATTATTTAAAGCATTAATAAATTTTACGTTATCTTGTCGCATTACTTTAGTTAATTCATAACATTCAAAGTCAAGCCAATTGTCCGTTGCGAATAATGCACTATACGTAGGGTCTGCAATATTTGGCTTAAGAGGATGATCAGGATACTGTTTATTCCACTGCAATTTTTCATCCCTTTGATAATGGAATGCAGTATAATAAATAGGTTTATCCATAATCGGTGGAAGCTGTCGCAAACCTCCAACAAAAATGATTGACAGTCCACCGAATGGAGAGTTGTTCCCTGTTATTTGTTGGAGACGAGTATCAATTTGATTCAATCGGTTTTGACCGATCATTGAAACCTCATCTATGAAAACAACTTTTACATTTCGCATTTCAAATCTCAAGGATGTAACAACGCTAGAACTTAATGCTGTAATGTTTCTGCTCATGTTATCTATCGGTAAATAAAAAAAACTGTGTAAAGTGACACCATTAATAACATATGCAGCTTTCCCAGAAGAAGCTGCTAGAATGACATGAGCTGATTCAACATCTGTACAACTAATTTTTTTTGTATAGTAATCTGATATTACATGATATAAAAGATTAATAAGGAATGATTTTCCAGTTCCTGCTTGGCCAGAAATCATCAAGCGAAATGGCTTGCCAATTATTTGAGCATGTAAACAGTGCACAGTTATTTGAAGCTGCTGTTCATTTGCTTTTCAAAGTAACCTAAAATTTCATCACTTTTCATAACTTTTGAGACACTAATTTTATAATCATTTTCCTTCGAATTTGACGGATTGCAATCTTTATTTTCAGCAAAAATATCAACAGAGTCATCTGGCTGAATTTCTTTAGGGGTAAAATCTTTTTTTTTATCATTATGTTCATCGTTATGATCATCGTTTTCCGCTTCTTTTTCTTTGACGATATCTGCGAGATATCTTTCTTCCATTTGGTGTACCAATGATCGATTTATTACAATAAAATCTAAATTGTTTTCATAAATATTTTTTAGATTCACACTGCGATTTTTAATTTCGGTTTCCAAATGTTCTTTGGGCCTTCATTCTATTGTGATTCAAGGGGTCATTAAAAAAATGCATTCGATTGTTTGCTCTAGCATTTCTACGTGCGTCAGAGCAAACAAATTTACTAATTCTAAACATTTTTACTACTACATTGTTTCTTATCACTCTAGGGTTATTAAAAAAAATAAAATCTGGTCGCCACGTAATTTTAATGAAAAAATAAAATTTAATATAAAAAGTTCAGCATCTGAGCTGGACGTAACAGTTACGATTTAGATCAAGTACATCATAGCTACTTATCGTTTTGCCGTATTGTTCGTTATAAAATTGTTTAAGAATAGGAACATTGTTATGTAAATTACAAGAAAAAGTAAAAATCATATTTGGAGTTCCAATTTGAGCCATTGCAGCAATCAAAAATTTGTTTTTATCTTCCATATAAGTAGGAGACCCAACTATTGGAGTAAGAAATTTGTAAGTTATAACGGGTGACCTTGACCAGCCCGTGTCAGCTAGCCAAACGTCCTCGTTACGAATTAACAGCTTATAAAATTTTGTATTGATCTCAAATTAATAAACGTTCTCTGAAGTATAAGTTAATTACGATGAAGGTTGCCGGCTAACACTCTGCTGCGTGAGTTACCTCCTGTCGTAAACCGGACACGCGGCTGGAATATAAGACTTAAAATTACGGGTGTCTTAAATAAATGAAATAAAAAGAAAAGAGATTTCGTAGATCTAAATATTTTATTTAACTAAACTGTCCCAGAATCATATCTACAAATTTCCCAAGATCCAAGTAATCGAGATAATTATATGTGTATCAAACGCCGGGTAAAAGACTAGTCCCTAATAATTAATTATGCCATGGTATTGAGCAAACGCACTTGGACAGAGAGAAATGAAACCAGCGGTACAATTAAGGATAGGTAAAGCTAACTCACCGTCAACGGACGTCGTTCTATAATAGAGTTGAAAGTGCACAGCAGCCAGAACTCCTTGGGGACATTTTACCACCACACTTATTTATTTATAATAGAGATTAGTTCAATTTTCTTTAGATTTCTTAATTGATAATTCAACTTCACTAAGTAAGCTTTTAAAAACTCGCGAAAAACCAAGAGGTGTGTTGTGTTCCGTCTAGGAATCTAGTGACTACTCTAGAGATCTTAGGAGCGGTCAAGCCCTCGGCTGACCCCACTTTTGATTGCGCAGGGGACTCACTTACGGTTCCCTGCTGCGCGAGATTTTTTCCCATCCAGTCGTTGGTCTAGAGACAAGGCTAAGCTGTAAAGTCAAAAATTATGAACGTAGATGGAGAGCCTCAACTCTCACGTCTTCAAAACCAGGACTACACTGTCACAAAGTTTCATTCTTATTAACGAGTTCATCTTTTAAATCACCTTTAAGAGCATCATTGACCTTTAAAGATTCATTTTTGCAACCTCTTCGCGTAACGAAATTCATAGAATCTCTTGTTCGTTTTTGTACAGTCATTTGACCGAGTAAAAGAACAAAAGTTGGATCATGCCGGCAACGAGGATCTTTATGAGTAATCCAAAGCTTATGTTTTTCATTGGTGGTTAGAATTTTTTCTTCATCGAACGGTTCACCCTCAAAATTATGTGGGTGACATAAAATTTCATAATCCGGAATGCTATATATTGGTTTCGGAATTTTATTTTCACCTGGTGAAATGATTCTAGTGATTTCTGCCATTCCACGATTCTGATCAATGACTAAAACATTATCACTGTCAAAATTTCCATCACCTTCATTATTTTCATCATCATTTTCATCATCGCAATTTTCATAAAATTTCTCAAATAATTTGTTATTAGGATCACAGAAAAATTTTTTATTATTTTCATTAACAATAAACGAAAACTTTTTCTGTGTTAATTGCGATAAAAATTCTTCATTTTCTTTAATGTCGTATTACAAGTACAAAGTTGATTTTCGAATAAATTTCATAGAATCTTTGACATCTTTAACAACGATGTTTTCAGCCATATAACTAGATTTGTACTCTTTCTTACGTTTAATTTTAATTTGAACTACTTAAGCATGTTCGAGACGACGAGGCAAACATTTCATCATTTCTTCTACGTCGACTTCAACATTTACTATGGGTAACTTTACGAGATAGTTGTGGATGAGCTGTATATTGTTGGAGGGGTATGATTTGCAAAAAGGGTAACCATGGTGATACTAATCTAGCCCCAACCGGATTAAGATGTTTCAAACAGTCAGGAATTTCTGCAAAATAAAGATTTTTGGTAGCAGCTTTTTTTGGTTTAATACCAATTCTTGAACTGTTTCAACATAAATCACACTGAAACTCGGATTGTTTAAAATTATACGCAATATCAATCATATTTCGTTCTATTATTATTAATATTTTGTAATCAGTTAATTTTTTAATAAAATTATAAAGATTACGCAAACAACAGGTACAAATCTCAGGATTTTGACGTTGCTTTGCTAGAATAGTTTGATATAATTTTGCTGTTTTTTTATCTTTCCCATTTTTAGCTTGGTACGCAAGTTTAGATAAAAAATTTTCATTATATTTCAAAAATTCATTCATTCTTTCTTTTCTCTTTTATCTTTTTCAAGTTGATGTAGCTTAGGTCCAGAAACTTTAGCAAGTCAAGTATTTTTGTGAGCAACATTAAAATCTTCGTTACCTAATTTACGTTTTCCTGAACTATGATATATTTTGTTATTAGCATTATCAAAACGCAGTTTAGCTATTCTGATTCGAGTTTGTTCTCTTTCATTTGTTATATAATGTTCACTACTGCGACGAATTGACTTATATTCTCTATTTTTCTCATTTTTTTCTAATTGACAACTCTCATTTTCCTTGAGTTTCTGAGATGCTTTAAGATTTTCAGCAAGACAGTGTTCTGTACGAGCTCGCAATGATTGAGAATAAGTCTTTTGATAAAAAAATAGAGATCACTACTTGGCTTTGATTGCGCTTCAATTTTAAATAATATTAATTATTGAAAAATAGTTTAGAATTAATAAATGAATAAATATCAAAGATATGAACAAATTGAGATACGGGACTTTTTTTACAGCTGTGAAGATTCAAAACATAGAAGCCTCGGAGGGGTTGCTTCAATAAAGCCACTGTAGTTTGAAATTGACAGTAATTTGACATTGAAACTGCCTGAAATTTGCTATCCAAATTAACTGACAAATTGACAGCAAAGGTTGGAAAGAAAAATTTTTGGTTAATCTTTGCCTAATTTAGAGATAACTTTTTAATAGAAAGAAAATTCGGTAATGTTCATTTTTAACCTTTCAGAAGGTAAGCAAATTTATACATAAAATTGTCAATAATTTGACCGTAAAAAAAATATTTTGCAATTTCTAAAGTCAAATCAACCATAAATTGAAATATAAATTTGCCGCAAAATGAAAGAAAACCTTTTTCAAGTCAATGTTTGAAGTGCATTTGCATCCTAATTCGAGCAGTAAATTTATGTCAAAATAAATAGCAAGTCGTATGCAAATTGTAGTAAAAAACAGAAAAGTTCAAAGTTGACGCACATTTGACGACAAATGCAAGCAAACTTGACAATTTACATACAAGCAAATTTTTAAACAAGAAAAGAGTTTTTCAATTTACAAAAAGCTTTTTCAAAACTGGTTGAACTTTTCATAATAAAAAATTCTCAGTAATTTTTATGTAAATTAATATTTTTTAAGCTCTGAAGACAAGAAAAATAAAAAAAAAAAACGCATCATAATCACAACATTAAATTTTTATTAATACTTATTGACTACAAAGTACATTTGTACAAATGATATAAAAAATCTAAATACATCAAAGAAATTTGAAAAAAAATAAGACCTTAACTTTTTACTCCCGACTACAAAGTGCTTTTTAATGAATAAAAATAAAAGAAAAAATAAAAAAAAAAATAAAAACTGAATCATGGAAAATAATTTTAATTTAAAGTATTAATAATATGTAATATGCAATAGATTATAACAAATAAATTATGTATCAACAAGATTAATTCCAATTTACAATCCAATTTGAATATTACATATTATTATATTTAAATTAAAATTTATCATTGTTCGATTATAGAGTGAAAAAAAAAATTATTTATATTATTTAAAAGCACTTTGTAGTCGTTTTACAGGTATAACTAAATAAATCCAATCGTCATATTCTATATGACTAACTTTTTACTTCAATGTCTACAAAGAGCGTTTTAATGAATAAAAATAAGAGAAAAAATAAAAAAAAAAAATAAAAACTGAATCATGAAAAATAATTTTAATTTAAATTATTAATAATATGTAATATGCAATAGATTATAACAAATTATGTTGCAACAAGATTAATCGTAATTTACAATCCAATTTAAATATTAGATATTATTATATTTAAATTAAAATTTATAATTGATCGATTATCAAGTGAAAAAAAAAATTATTTATATTATTTAAAAGCATTTTGTAGGCCTCTCACAAGTGGAGCAAAAAAAAGACTTTAAATTTCACTGTTTTTAATATTTCGAATTATAATAGGAGTTTAGACTTCCTACACCCGTGCCAAAGTAATCATGACGAACTCTCCCTCTGGTGTAGTTGTTGTTGTTGGTGTTGTAGTGGCGCTGACTACCTTCCCAATTTTTTCGTTGCCTGCCACCATTTTTGCTTCTTTTTTTATTTCCATTTTTCTTCGGCACTTAATCGATAGAAAATTAATTAAATATTACAATAAATAACAAAATATAAACGAAACATTGCAACAGAAGCATTGCTTTTTTCGGAATTAGAGCCGGATTTCATTTATTATTTATTTATAGAAAAATAAGACTAGAAAATCTTTGTTACTTACCTGTATCGCTTGGGCTAACGCTTTCTGCATATATGAAACGAAAAAAAATGGCGCAAAGTTGAACTTCACGCGGTGACATTAGCTTTCTTCTTTTCAACTTTAAACGTTGTATTTACTCAGGTAAACAATGTAAATTACGCCGCGTATAGTAGTGGGGAGTTCCGAGAATATTAAAAAGCATGGCGAGTTCACACCAAACTAAATTTTCAACAGATCACTCTCATAGCCAATTTATCCACAAGTTAACTTCAATCTACTGCCGTATTCTAAAGCCAACGTAAAGGAAAGTGTTGGAGAGCAAGCAGTTACCTTTAAGTTGACAGTAAATTGTCTGTAATTTAAATACAATTTTACCAGAAGCCTACTGTCAGATATAGGTATAGATATAGATATGTCACCATCCATGTTAATTTTACGTAGATACATATATATATATATTGAGACAATGTGAATTGTCTTCGTCGTCCTCAGCCTTGCGGTTCCCATTTTTCCCCGTCTTCTTGCCGTCTGAAACTACTCAAGTCATAGTGCCGTGGTCACATGACTAATTTTCACGTTGACGCATGACTGTAAGGGTGAAGTGGGGACAGAGTTCAGAGGCAAGTCCCAGACCCTCAATCATGAGTCAATGACTTTGATCTTAGATCTAGTAGCGTTTAGACGTGTTTGAATATTCTGAATTAATTAATTATTAACCGGCAATTCACTTGCATTATATCAATTTATTCTTACTTATTTTTATTATTATACTTTATATTATACTGGCAACTCTGCTTGCGATTCCATTATACATCATGTATTATTATTTGAATATAAAATATATTTAATTTATTAAGTTGATTATTACGTTACCGCTGATACATCTGTAGTATCAGCGTATTAATTATAAAGCCTAAATTCAGTGCGATAATTGACACTTTTCACGTGGCCATCGACTATCAATTGGACCTTATCGATTGTATTCTGCGAAAACATTTATTGTAAGTAATTGAAATTATTATAACTGGCAATAAACTTGCATACTTTCCTCTCTACCTACTATCTTTTATTCATACTCTAAAATACTGGTGAAATTATTTAATAAGATACAATACCTATTGATTAAGCTACATAGATATCATTTGATGTTTTGGAAAAATATTGACCGCCGGGTAGGGGAAAATCAATACCTTGGCTATATTAACGGGATCAATTCTATGATTTTGAATAATAATTATTTATTTTATTAGATAAGATCAGAACATGCATATGATATGGATAATTAGTTCATACATTAATTTAATTATTGATGTATCATTCAGGTGTCGCGAAATTATCTTTATAATTTATATTTTTAATTTAAAACTATGTCCAAGGCTAGTAAAAATAATCATAGTAGTAAATAAGGGCGATGATTGCGCCACGTGGGCGACGACCAACAGGTGAAGGATAGAGGAATTAACTCAGAAAGATACGGACTATTACTGCGTACGGACGCTCTCTGAGTAAAGTAAAAATTATATCGAAGTTTTTATAAACATTTCGGTGAATTATACATTATAAAGTAGTAGTGATTAGTTGTTGTTCACCGGATGATTATTTGATTATCATTTGGGATTTGATTGTCTGGAGATTATTTTGAGTAAGTACTTTGGATTTCTTTCGCTGTACATATTTTCATGTGATAACTACCCCTGGTAGTTGTTGGTCACCTCAGCGAGTAAAATTAATTTATTAATAATTGACAGCTGAATGAAACTCGATAGCTAAGATAAGTAATTATTGTTAATTATCATTGGATATTTCTTTTTTTAACTTCCCGTTAAGAAAATCGACGATTTTCAAAAATTTCGGGAAGTTATTGTTTTCACCCTGATTTTCGAAAATCGAGTTTTCATCAGATGTCGACGTTTTGCGGTCCTAGGAAGCTATTCTGACTATTTTCCGAATGATGTCCGAGTGTGTGTGTGTGTGTGTGTGTGTGTGTGTGTGTGTGTGTGTGCGTGTGTGTGTGTATCTGTGTAAACTCTTTGTAACTTTTGAACTAATGAATCGATTTGGATGGATGAAGTAGCAATCGAAAGAGCTTGTTGGCTATCAACTTTCCTGAAAATGTCAGATTATTTGATCGAATAGACTCGAAAATATTGGCGAGTTACGAAAAAAAAAAAACTTTTTTTTCAGTTTTTTATTGATTTTTCAAAAACGACTTATACGATCGACTTCAAAATCTAATCAGCTCTAGTACTCAATAAAACGCGTCGATTGCCACCTCAAACATCAAAATCGGATAATTCGTTCGAGAGTTATCGCGGGAGAAAGAAATAGTGAAAAACGGTTTTTTCTAAATATTTTCGAAACGACTGACGCGATCGATTTCAATTTTTAATCAGCTCTAGAACTCAATAAAACGCGCCGATTGCCACGTCAACTATCAAAATCGATTGATTAGTTCAAAAGATATTGGCGTTGAAAAGTTAAAAAAATAACATTTTATGTTATTTTTTCCGGATAAATCATAATATAACGTACTAAAATATGCCTGATATCATACCAACTCATCTTTTTTATGGTTTCTTTTGATCATATAATGTCATCGAACTTGGTTTTTAGTTTAAATCATATTATCAACAAAAAAATCGATAAAACGTAGTTTTTAATATTTTTATCGGATATTTCATATTTTATTGTTTCTTACATGAGTCAAAATTTATTTAAATCTTGATTTTGATCCCCGACATTGATTTTTGCTTCAATACACTTATTTTACTGAACAAAATCAGGAACTAAATTTTAAAAACCGCTTCATTGATGATTTTCGATTCTTAAATTTTCAAACTTCAGCATAACAGGTAACTTGTTAGAGCTTGAAATATTGTTGGAAATGACGAAAAAAAAATACTATGAAAGTTTGAGCTCTTAATATTAACAGCTGCCCCATCGTAATTTTCTATTTCCCGTTTAAATAACATGGGAAAATTTATTTTTTAAGCTATGGAATTTTGTAGCTCACGGTGGGACCAATACTTTAAAATGTTCAAGACATAAGTTCATGGAAAATTTGACGCTCTTTAAAAAAGATCTCTTATAATTTTTCGATATTTTTATTTGTTCAAAAGATATTCGAAGTTAAAGTTAGATTGACAATAATTTTTTACATTTTTTAAATATTTCGACACAACCATCAATTTTTCGGAAAATTTTATAGAGCATTTTTTGTGGAGCATTTTATTTCCTATAACTTATCTTCAAGAAAATTTTCGATATTTCTCACAAGTCGTAAGTTATTTGTAGGTAACTAAAAATTTCAATATAATTAATTTTAAGCAACAAAATTTAAATTTTCTAAGAACATTTTAAGTTAATTGCAAATAGCTTACGACTTGTGAGCAATATCGAAAATTTCCTTTAAGATAAGTTATAGGAAATAAAATGCACTACAAAAAATGTTCTATAAAATATTTAGTTTCATTTTCTGTTTACCGAAATTTTGGTATTTCTACTTGAATGAATTTTTTTTTCATCTAAGTGATTTTATGCTAAAACGGCATCAATAACTTTCAGTCCAGAATTCTGTGTACTATAATTGTTTTTAATCCACATTGATGATAAAAATTAATTAACTGATTTTGAAATGAATTTTTAGTTTTATTTTCTGTTTACCGAAATGTTCGTAAATCTCCATAAATTAATTTTTTAATAACTGAGTGATTTTAGGATCAAACTGCATCAGTAACTTTGGGCCAAAATTTTGTGAACTATGATTATTTTCAACTCGAATTATATTAATCGAGCACTTAACAAATCCATAATAATAAGAGCAACTAAAATATTTTCTTTGAATATGTCAATTCATTTTTTCAATTATTTTGAAAAAAAAAAAAATAATTATTATATTGAAAATTCACTATCAAGAATTATATATGAGTTTATGCTCTAAAACCATGTATTTATAACAAAAAAAAAAAAATTATTGAAATAAAGTTGAAGTTTTGGTAAACAGAAAAAAACATTTTTATCATTTAGTCAATTAAGTTATCAATTCAATCTTGATGAAACAATAATTCCAAGTAATTTTTTTAAATTTTTCACAAAAAGTATAATGGTCCATATTTCACTCATATGTCTATACTACTATTCCAAACTTGATCTCAACTAAAAAATTTTTCATTATTTTTAATCAATTTTTCTATTTTTTAAATTAGTAATTTTTTTAAGTTAATTTTTTGATTTTAAAAAAATTAATAATTTTTTTCAGCTAATTTTTCATTTCCCAAAAAAATAGGAATATTTTTCCGCTAATTTTTAATTTTCGCGAAAATTAGTAATTTTTTTCAGCTAATTTTTTATTTCCTCCAAAAATTCGGAAGATTTTTTAACTAATTTTTTATTTTTAGAAAAATTAGTAATTTTTTTTTTGCTTATTTTTTATTTCCTCAAAAATTAGGAATATTTTTCAGCAAATTTTTTATTTATAGAAAAATTAGTATTTTTTCTTTGCTAATTTTGTATTTTCTAAAAAATCAGAATTATCTTTTACCTGATTTTTTATTATGGGAAAAATTGGTAATAACTCTGAGCTAATTTTTTATTTTTAAATAACTAGTGATTGCTCTGTGAGTTATTACTAGTTTGCAAAATAATTAGTTAATAAAAATAGATAGTTTTTTTTTGCCAATAACTGCCCAAGGTTAGTAAAAATAATCATAGTAGTAAAAAAGGGCGACGATTGCGCCACGAGGGCGACGACCAATAGGTGGAGGATGGAGGAATTAACTCAGAAAGATACGGGCTAGCTGTGTGTATAGACGTTGTCTAGTTTTGTTGCGTTTTTATATATACGTTTTTTGAAAGTTTTTGCTAAATATTGATATAAAAAAAAAAAAAAAACATTGAAAGAAACAATTAGTTATTATCCACCGGGTGATTAATTGTAATCATATTGGAATCTGATTATCTGGAGATTATTTACGAGTAAGTACTTTGGATTTCTTTCGCCGTATATATTCTCATGTGAGAACCTCCCCCGGTAGTTGTTGGTCGCCGCGGCAAGTGAAATTAATTTATTTGTAATTGCGAACTTAATGATACATTATAACTAAGTATTATTAATTATCATTAGTTATTTCCTTTTTTTATATATAGCTGAAAATATCCAGATATTTATTTATATATACACACACACATATATATATATATATAATTACATATACAACGTTGTTAAACGTTGCCGGTAGATATAGATATATCTATAGATATATATATCTATAGTGAGCCTACAGTACTTGAGCAAATTCTTCAAGTACTGATATCATCACTAGAGTGAAAAATTCCCAAAAGTATTCAAATTATTATTTACGCAGAATATCTATAAGATATTATTTATAATTATTTACCTTTATTTTTTATTTAAAATAACTAAGCGGTTTTATTTTTGTTTTGATTTATTTATGTACCCCAGCGGTCAATAATATCAGTAAACATTTATTATAAATTATTTAAAAGAGAAAAAAATTTATTATTTTGAGTGTGAGAGAAGAAAAATTCCGTATCTCTCTCTGTTTCACAAGTGTTGAAGGACAAATTAAAAATAAAATAAAAATATTGTCATTATTTATGATATGGAAAAATTCAACTGGAATAATTAATACGTTTATTTAATATTAAAATTAATATTATCAATTCAATTAAATAATATTAGTTTTTCTTAAATTGAAAGTAAATAATTTTTAAGTTTTATTATTATTTCTTGAATTGAGTATAAATATTTTGTTTTGATACTGCGATTAATGTGTGATAAATTAACCCCCAGTGGTAAAAATACAACTATAATTAATTGTATTTCTGGCAATATAGCCAAGTATTATTGTTAATAGTTAAACTAAGCTAAATATTGTGCAAAATTATCATTTTTACCATTGTTTAAATTATTGAAACTCGGAAACCAACAGCTGTCGGGGAAAATTTAATATTTATTTTCCTCTGGATCTTTTCCTACTGTTTCATGTTATATTTCCTAATCTTTTTTATTATTTGTATGTAATTATCTATAGTTTATTTACAACTTTTCATTTTTTATTTAATTTCTATTGTGTCGCTCGAGTGTTTATCAGCTTTGTTATACCACTTGCTCGGATCTATCCCTCGTAAATTCTCCCTGAATAATTTTTGTCCGTTTTAGATAAACGGTCTGGCGCCTGCGTACACTAACTCAGCCTGAGGGGCTGGTCCAGGCACGACACTAATTATTTATTATTTATAATTTAACAATTATTTGAATTTATTATTTTATTATAATTTGATCTCAGTATTTATCATCATTTAATATAATTTTTATTATCATTTATTTATCACGTGGGTAGCTACATACGACTCCGAGTTTGTTTCGCGTCTCCGTTGTGAAAATAAAATCGGTTTACGTTATATGGCGCCCAACGTGGGGCCAGGGCTCAATAATTAAAAATTTATAAATTGTTGATGAAAATAAAAATTTACGAGGTTCCACGGAGGAGTAAGACAAAAATTAAAATTTTATTGGTGGATAAAAATAAATCTAACGATTATATATACATTTAATTTCTATAAACATTTCCTATATTTAATTTACATATTTACATATTTATATCTTTAAAAATAAACGCGTGGGAAAAGATTTTTGTCGAATCTGATTGATTAATTGCTCGGGCGTCGTTGATACGTATACGTGGTGGTGATACGGATGATGAAGTCATTCCGAGTGATAATGATAACGCGGATGGGAAAAATGAGAATGCGGGCGTGGTTGAACCCGCGAATAATATGGAACATCGGAATGCACCGATCAGTGAGACCGAGGACAAAGGTCTCCGCGAGTTCTTTGAACATAGTCGTGGACCTCCACAGTAGTATATGGTCCCGACGATCGTGTACGGTTTAGTGAATCGTTCTGGCTGGGAGGTAGAGATCGTGAGTGAAAACATCCACCTTGCCATGCGACTGACCCTGGGCATGGGGGCCGGAGGCGCGGAAGACCGTCACGGTCGGCCAAGGATGTTGGATCACATGACATCTCTGCTCCAGTGCCAGAAACCGAGCTCACGTGGATGCTGACGTGACCGGATGAGGAAATCCGAATGATTCTATTCGGTTTGGGACTATCCACTTCTGGCAACCGTAATAAACGGCGCGATCGGTTAAACCGGTATCACAAACGGGCTCTCGAGGTTCCGAATATTCCCTGGGACCGGAAAAAGGATGAGATATAGCACGATTTGGACGTGCGGGTGAATAACCTGACCGACGCAGAGATTCGCCGATACTTGCTTTCACAGCAAGTAAACCCAGCAGGTACCAGCGAGGTGATTTAGGACCGTTTTCGACGGCTATTGAGACGCGACGACGGGGATTTTGACGCACCCTTGAATTTGTGGAAAGATTAGTTGGTTCCAGTTGGTCCGGAGATGCCCGAATTTTTCGAGGACATGAATGCATATGCCATCGGGGCGACACTGGTCCAAGTACTGCGCATGTTATAGGAGAAGATGCAGCGTGGACAACAAAGACTGTACGAGATGATCGAGAAATTATCTAGACATAATCCAATTCACGCATCTTCACCGCATGGTGGCCCTACTGTACCTGCAGCACTCTCGGAAATCAGCGTAATTCCCACTGTAACTACTAACGTGAGTTCTGGACAAAACACGAGACCTGCCACTACCCAAGGCACTCGTGTACACGATCCCTCGACTAATCCGCTAGCACCACATTCTGATGACATTACTAATGACCAGCCATGGCAAAATACCGGGCCTGGAGGCCCTCCTAACCCCACACCGTCCAGGGTTCAGTTCCAGACACCATCGAATCGACACCGTGGCCGTGATTCCGACCGAAATCATCACAGTTTGTCGGGCGATTCGGATTCAGATGATAGTTATACGTCATCGTCATCTGAATATCATTTACATCGGAGTTCGGGTACTGAGAAACGTCATTCACCCCGTGTGTTTGCTCGGGATCATGGTGCCATTGCCAGGAACTGGAAACTATCGTTTTCTGACGATGGTTCAATGACCAGCAATGAGTTCCTGATACGCTTGGTCGTGTTATTGCACAGCGCTGGAATTCGTCGAACTGATCGTCTTGTGGTACTACCAGAGGTCTTCAAAGGTAAAGCTGGTTTAGTGCCAACTGCCACCGATGGTCGAATTGGGACTCGTTCAGATCAGAATTTTTGACTTGGTTTAAGAGTGGTGGCCGTCAACGTGAAATCCAGGCTGATATTCGCGCACGAAACCAGGGCCTGAAGGAAAATGCCCGCGATTATTTGACATGTCTCCAGAACTTGTATTCCCGGCTAAGACCATTAGAGCGCTCGCAAGTCATACGGGCAACAAAATGGTTGTTGCCTGCATACTGGGATCACTGTCCATTCGATGATTTTGATACAAACCACTCGTTGCTGATTAAAGCCACCCAGGTTGAGCAAAGCAATGCGCAATCCATTGCCAACCACCGCCCAGAGAAGAAGCGAACGTGAAGGAATGTTCGTATTCCACGGATATTAGACCTCCTAGGGATCACAGAGGTGTTTTACACGCGGTTGACGCTACTGCCGAACACTCGGACAACGAGTGGTTCTCAATCCAGCCCAGGGACGAAAAATAAGCGAAGATCGCGTCGATCTCGCCAACAGAGGGCTGCTGAGCAACATTTAGCACCTGTGACACCTGGTGGACCTGACCAATCGATAAAACGGGTTACCAAGGGGACTGCAAAGACTGCCGATCAGCGTGGGAATGCGCAAAACCCGCCATTAGACGGAAAGAACAATCCAAATGCGCAAAATCGCGGCGCGATCCCGAAAAATCCGCCGTTAACATAGCAATAACCTCCGACGGTGCCTAATCCACCTATAAATAACCCTCCGGGAAGTCCAATGGATCCGTCTGGTGGTAATCGATCGCCTCCTGGATTCAATAACAACAGTAATCAGTGATCTGTCCGTAACCCGGGTCAGTTGGGACAAAACACAATCACACGTCCACGATTCTGTTATTATTGTGGCTCACTTGAACATTTTGGCTACTTTTGCCATGAACCATACCAGGACGTCTGCATGAGATGCGAAAAAGTTGGAAAGACAGCCGTTACATGCGTTTGTAACGTTGACAGCCGTCCCGATGCTTTCCAATTGCCAAAAAACGTCGGAGTAGCCCGCCAGTAGAGGGTGGCGGTGCTGGACGTTCATCAATCCCTCCGTTAACAGTCACCAGGGAGCGGGCTTTGATGAGCTTACGTCGTATTGTTGTCCAGACGGATATTCATGCTGTTTCTGATCCACCGTGCGAGGCCAAGTGTGAAGAAGATGCCACACTTGATGAATTAACCGCGGTAGAAAATCGTACAGCTGTTTCAGTGCCATTTATAAATCAACCCGGTGATGAAAATGATGATTTTTGGCGTCTACGTCATGGTAAACCCCGACCGCAGGTTGTCATCCGCGCGGGTACTCGTCATAGAGTCGCAATAATCGATACCGGAGCTAAAACAACTGCTTTTGGTGATTTCGCGAGAGAATTAATGACCGATGGTTTCCCATGTCTGTTTGAAGTTCGACCGACTCGTTTTGGCATGGCTAATAGAACGACGGACGTGAGTGGAGGCGTGGTAAACGTAAAAATGATACTCGATGGTGTTGAAGAGGTCATATTTCCGGTTCATTATATTCCTCGTTTAGGGAGTTTAAATTTAATCGGCGCGAATTTCATAAATTATGTCAATACGGAGTTAGACTTGAGAAACCGATCATGGCGTATGCGCAATGGTACTTGGCACGAATTAATGTTTGGACCTGAAATTAATTCGCGACCTGAAGATGTCGCAGCTGTGCATGAACTCAATGGAGATGAAACCAAACAGTTAGGTGAGTTCTTGGACCTTCAACGGAAACTAATGCCACCTGGTTTAGGATTGGCCTCGTTGGTTGAGCATGAGATTAGCCTCAACGACAAGCGACCTATTAAACAGAGGGTTTATCGTCGATCACCAGTGGTTCTGCAGGCATTACACGAGGCAATTGACAAGATGCTTGAAGATGACTTAGTTGAACCTGCTCCAGCATCTGAATGGTCCAGCCAACCGATAATGGTGAAGAAACAAATCGCATGTGTGTTGATTTTCGTGATGTGAACAATGTCACTGAAAAAGACACGTATCGACCGCCGGATATGATCAAGATTCTCGAAAAATGTCGTGATGCTCACTATATTACGACATTCGGTATAAACTCCGCGTTTTGGCAAATCCTAATGAATCCAAACAGTCGCTAATATACCGCTTTTTGGGTTCCCGGTCGTGGTATTTTCCAATACAAACGTATGCTGATGGGATTATGCAACGCCCCGGTGAGTTTTCAGCGTGTAATGGATAAAATAATTACACCTGATTTATCTCCGTTTGTGTTTGCGTATCTGGACGACATAATTATCGTAACCCCGACTTTCAAGAAACATCTGGAGATGTTGGGAGTCGTTTTGAGTCGGTTACGAGGCGCTGGGTCTACTTTGAACTTCGGCAAAAGTAAATTCTGCCAGCAACAAGTACGATTTTTAAGATTTTTGTTGGACAAAGAAGGACTCAGGCCAGATCCTGAGAAAACAGAACCAATTTTGAGCTACCCGCGGCCGAAAAATGTAAGACAAATACTTTGTTTTATAGCATGATTAAGTGGTACCATCGCCATTTGAAGAACGTCGCGTGCGTAGCTGATCCATTATATCGTTCAACTCGGAAACATGTATCCTAGCGATGGACTGAGGCTGAAGAAGATTTTTTCCAGTCTCTTAAGAAAGCACTCGCGGAAGCTCCAGTCTTGTTAACACCTGACTACCCGCTACCGTTTACGTTATACACGGATGCTAGTCAGTGTGGACTCGGGGCAGTCTTGGTTCAACTAATGGCGATCGTGAATACCTGATTGCGTGTGCAAGCAAGGTCTTGAACAGCACTGAAGCCAACTACAGTACGACTGAGAAGAAATGTCTTGCGGTAGTTTGGGCAGTACGTAAATTTAGACATTACCTCGAGGGCCTTAAATTTACAGTCGTGACTGATCATGCCAGCCTCCGGTGGCTTATGAATGCTCGGGATCCGACGGGGAAATTAGCCCATTGGGCTATGGAGCTCTCTGAGTATGACATGAAGATTGAGTACCGAAAAGGGGCAGAAAACGAAGCCCCGGATGCCCTCTCACGTATATACGAGGACCAGGAACTCGCCGCGAGTCAAGTCAACGCATTAGACGAGGCTGGAAATGACGAATGGTACTAGGAAAAATGTCGCTGTTTTTTTTTTAGGTTTCACAGAATCTAAGATAATTGTTGGATTCCAAGAAGTCCAGAGAAAGTACGATACTTTTTATTTTTGACGATATCAAAAGTTTTGATTAGTTTGATATGCATTATTTTGTTTACATATATATATATATATATATATATATATATATATATATATATATATTTATGGAAAATATTTATTTAAAAAACAGTAATATGCAGCTGAGTGATTTAAGAAGATATACAGCCCGTTTAAAAACGGAGAATGCGAGAAATAAAGCTCGATGAATACAGCGAGAAAGAGAGTTGATTGTAAGTCACAATCGAGCTATTGATGCATTGCGGCAACCTCAACAACTTGCCCAGCCAGCTCAACAAGTTAATCAGCCAGCTCAACTTACCCCTTAACCAGTTGAATCAGTTGAACCAGTCGTCCAACCTGTTGAACCAATTTAACAACTACCAGTTGAAGAACCTGTTAAACCGGTAGTCCAACCTGTCCAAGTAGTTGTCCAACCAGCTGGACCGGTTGTCCAACCTGCTCAAGCAGGTGTTCATTTAGCTCAATGTGCAGAGCACCCTGGTCACCCCATAAAATTATTAATCGAACCAGCTGCTGCAACAATTCGATCACTGTCGCCATTAACATCATCTATTCTTAGCGACTATCGACGCCGTAATCGTAATTTTCATGATGATGTTATTTGAATAGAATTGATTTAGTGTTTTTGATGCGCTTAGCGCACTATCTATCTATCTATCTATTTCTTTATGTGTCTGTCTTCCTGATTATCTGTTTATCTATCTATCGATTGATTTTTATCTTACAGATAATAAGTTTTATCAGCATTCAAAGCGAAGGAAAAATGGTGGCAAGTGCTGACGAAAGTGGCAAGAACAGAATCGTCACAAAGACCGAGGTGGAAGATGTCGTAACTTCAACAGTCATGGTGGGAACTTATACATTTACCACAATAATCATTAAGCCAAACACCATATCTTATTTTCTATAATTGTTCATTTTCTGGTAATTTTTTATTTCTTCTTTGGTAATTTTTATCATTTTTTTTTCGTGATAATATTTTTCTCACCTTCGGGCGGAAAGCGGCAAACTTATTTTGCACAGCATGACGAAAGTTGACGGTTTCCGCCCGGAGGTGAAAAAGATAATATACACACCTCGGGAAGTAAATAAGAAATGACTCAGATCACATGTAATTGTTGGCCGAGGCGAAGCCTTTTCCTGAGAACGTTGACGCCAGGGAAGAGCCGCAATGCGAAAGCAGGTTTCTGAGAAAATTGAAGGCAACTATCCGTCAACTATGAATTGCCATCTTCTGTAACCAACTTTCACCACCAACTTTCTCAGTAAGTGACCGTCAACTTATCGGATTTTCAACTTTTGCCACCAACGGCGTCTAGTTGCGGTTGTTAGTTGGGCGCCAGTTTCTCGTCATCTTGGCTATTAGGGTTGCCACACTCTAAATATAATTGCTTATCAAGTTCTGCAGTGAAACATTTTCGACTAACTTAATGACAAGTTTTTGGCAAGCCTTGACTAGATAATATTTGCGTACAAGTTGATGCAAATCTACGCCGTCATCTGAATGAAGAAAATAAAATCAAATACTAACCTCTACCATTCAACCTTACATTTTTTTTAATTTTCGATAAATTTAAATTTATAATAATGTAAATAATAATTTTCGATCCATTTTCTTTTTTTTTTATTTTTACTAAATATAATTATTATTGATCTTAATCTTTAATAAAATAATTGTTCATACGTTATAATTAAAAAAAAAAAAAAAAAATTAAACCATTAATTTGAAAAATATAACAGTTAAATTTTTGTCAAGACGAAAATTAAAAAAAAATTTTACTGAAATTTTTTATTTGCAAATCTGCATTGATTTTCTTCCTTTGATATCAATCAAGATATATATTCATTTCAAAATTATCAATCTTAAAAAAAACTACAATAAAAATATTTTTTCAATATTTATCGAGGTCCTTCTAGGGCTTCAGATTTTGCTCCCACTAACATTTTTTTTTTGGAGAGCATTAGATTCCCTACACACGTGTTCTTCATTCATTTTTATTTTTAAATAATTACTCGACAATAATTATTATAATAATCTTATATAAATTTTAATTTACAAAATTTTAAATAATTATTTACTTTTTTTTATTTTTCTCGTCTCTAGAGCTGAAAAAATTTACTGTCCGAATTAGGATGCAATTTCACTTCAAAGTTGACTACAGAAAGGTTGTCTTCAATTTATCTGCAAATGTATACTTCAATTTATGGTAAATTTTACTTAAAAAATTGTAAAATATTTTTTTTTTAGCGTCAAATTGTAAACAGTTTTATGTATAAATTTGCTTACTTTCTGAAATAGTAAAAATAAATATTACCGACTTTTTTTTCGAGTAAAAAGTAATCTCTAAATTAGCCAAAAATTTTTAAAGATTTTTTTTTAAAAATAAAATTCTAAACTTGGTACATTGATTTCTTTATTTCAGCAGTGATTGATTGGTCAAGTATATTTTGATTTGTCCCGATATTTTAATGAGTATTTCAAAAATTTTCAAGGGACTCATTTGTTTTTAGCTGAACGAGTTCAAAGGTATTTTTTGTTTGTTTCTTTCGTTTTTTTTTTATTTGATTAATCGTTTCATTTTTTTTATTTTTTATTTTATTTTTACTTTTTTCTAGTCAAAATTCAATAAAACAAAGATAATAAATCACCACATATCCAATTTTTTTATTTTTAAAGTTTATAATTAGACTTTTCCAAAAATTTTATTCCATATTTTTTTTTATGTAGCTGTTATTTTATATAGCTGTTATCTCTTTTTTATTTTTTATTGTATTAACTTTATTTCTGATTTTTGTTTGTTAAATTTTGGTTAGGTCAATTATTAATTGAATATTATTTTTTCCAGCTAACAACTTAACATAAAGTTTTAATTTGATTTTAACTTCTCTAGTCTGCCTCTTGTGACTGTAGTCTGCCTTTTGCGACTGTAGTCTGCCCTTAGCGACTCTAGTCAGCTCTTTGCGACTCTAGTCTGCCCTTTGCGATTTGCGATAAAGCTTTTTTTTTATTATTTATTTATATTTCATATTATATTGATATTTTTCATTATTTTTTTTATAATTATATTCTTTGTTATATTTATTTATATTTCTTTTAAAATATACAAATTGAAATGCCAACAACTAAGAAACAACCTCTTCGGAAACGGCGCCAAATACAAAAGACTTATTCCCAGTCATTGCGAGCTAGTACAGAATACCGTCTTGCTGAAAATCTTGAAGCATCTCAGAGACTCAAGGAAGATGAAAATTGTCGATTAGAAAAAAATAAGAAAACTAGAAAACATAATTTAATTCGTCGCAGTAATGAAGATTATACAACAAACGAAAGAGAACGAAATCGAATTAGAATAGCTAAACTGCGTTCTGATAATGCTGATAACAAAATATCTCAAAGTTCAGAAAAATTAAATTAGGCAACGAAGATTCTAATATTGCTCACAAAAAAACTCGACTTGAGAAAGCTTCTGGACCCAAGCTACGACAACTTGAAAAAGAAAAAAAGCAAAAAAAAAAGAATAAATGAATTTTTGAAATACAATGAAAATTTTTGATCTAAGCTTGTGTATCAAGCTAAAAATGGAAAAGATAAAAAAAAATGCAGAATTATATCAAACTGTTTTAGCGAAGCAATGTAAAAACCCTGAGATTTGTACCTATTGTTTGCGTAAACTTTATAATTCTATAAAAAAATTAGCTGATTACAAAAGATTCATAATAGTAGAACGAAATATGGTTGATTGTGCGTACAATTTTAAACAATCTGAATTTCTGTGTGATTCATGTTGGAACAGTTCAAGAATTGGTATTAAACCAAAAAAAGCTGCTACCAAAAATCTTTATTTTGCAGAAATTCCTGACTGTTTGAAACATCTTAATCCGGTTGGGGCTAGATTAGTATCACCATGGTTACCCTTTTTGCAAATCATACCCCTCCAACAATATACAGCTCATCCACAACTATCTCGTAAAGTTACCCATAGTAAATGTTGAAGTCGACGTAGAAGAAATGATGAAATGTTTGCCTCGTCGTCTCGAACATGCTTAAGTAGTTCAAATTAAAATTAAACGTAAGAAAGAGTACAAATCTAGTTATATGGCTGAAAACATCGTTGTTAAAGATGTCAAAGATTCTATGAAATTTATTCGAAAATCAACTTTGTACTTGTAATACGACATTAAAGAAAATGAAGAATTTTTATCGCAATTAACACAGAAAAAGTTTTCGTTTATTGTTAATGAAAATAATAAAAAATTTTTCTGTGATCCTAATAACAAATTATTTGAGAAATTTTATGAAAATTGCGATGATGAAAATGATGATGAAAATAATGAAGGTGATGGAAATTTTGACAGTGATAATGTTTTAGTCATTGATCAGAATCGTGGAATGGCAGAAATCACTAGAATCATTTCACCAGGTGAAAATAAAATTCCGAAACCAATATATAGCATTCCGGATTATGAAATTTTATGTCACCCACATATTTTCGGGGGTGAACAGTTCGATGAAGAAAAAGTTCTAACCACCAATGAAAAACATAAGCTTTGGATTACTCATAAGGATCCTCGGTGTCGGCATGATCCAACTTTTGTTCTTTTATTCGGTCAAATGACTGTACAAAAACGAACAAGAAATTCTATGAATTTTGTTACGCGTAGAGGTTGCAAAAAACAATCTTTAAAGGCCAACGATGCTCTTAAAGGTGATTTAAAAGATGAACTCGTTAATGAGAATGAAGCTTACAAATTTCTCACTCCAATAGTTGGGTCTCCTACTTATATGGAAGATAAAAAAAAAATTTTTAATTGCTGCAATTACTCAAATTGGAACTCTAAATATGTTTTTCACTTTTTCTTGTAATTTACATAACAATGCTCCTATTCTTAAACAATTTCATAACGAATAATACGGCAAAACGATAAGTAGCTATGATGTACTAAATCAAAATCGTAACGAAAAAGACTTGTTGATTTGTAATAATCCAGTGGATTGTGCATGTTTCATAGATCGTTATTTTACATCGATTAGTCAGTGTATGAATAAAAAAATGGTCCGTTCAATGTTCATTACATTGAAGATTACTGCAATAAAGACGAAGACTAACAAAAAGGATTTTTACATCGTCATATGGTAGCATGGTTACGAGATGCACCTCGTTATAATCCAGAAAATGATAAGTCTGAAAAAGAATGTGTTGATTCTATAGATCAATTTATAACATGTAAATTAGACAAAAATAACCCATAAAGGAATAAAAAATATAACATGTCGTTTCCATTATCCTTTGTGGCCGATGCCAGTAACGAGAATTGTTACTAAATTACCTCCTGAGGAACGAAACGAAACAGTTAAATTTCATGTTGAAAAAGTAAAAAATTATCTCAATAAATTGGATAAGCTGCCCCGAGCGATACCGTTTTCTCAAGTCTTGAAAGAGCTTGAAATGTCCGAAACTGATTATATTTGAGCTGCGAGTTATCCTCTTGCTCCTCTAAAAACAATACGAGTGTTCTTAAAACGTCAAAGCAACGAGATATTCATGAATGCGTACAATCTTGATATCTTAAACCTTCTAAAATCAAATATGGATTGGATATTCATTTGTGATCCTTATGCTTGCATAAGCTATCTAACTGATTACATAGTGACGGTAGAAAAAGATATGGCTAAATTATTTAGAACTTTAATTGAGCAATTTTCTAACGACGATTTCACCAACCTTGAAAAAGTTGAAAAGTTTGAAAATGCATTTACTAACTCAAGAGTTTTATCAGCACAGGAAGCTACTGCTATTATACTTTATATACCATTTTTTTAAGCAAGCCGTAAAAGAGTTTTTGTCCCTACTTTTTCAATAGATGAAAAACACAGAGTTCTTAAATTTATGAAAGACTCGATGAATCTAGCGCCTGATTCGACTGATATTTACCAAGATAATATTACTGATAAATATTGTAAACGCGATACAAACTATGAGATTATATGTTAAGCTGATATTTCTACTGGATATAGAGATCTTAATAAATTAAAAGCGAAAAGTGGTTATAAATTGAATGATGATTCTATATGTGGGGATAAGAATGCTAGCGTTAATCAAGGAGATAATGCAAAAAAACGCAAGAAGCTGAAAATTTTACGTTTACGTCATTACATTAAACACCAAGAAGAATCTAATCATTATCGAGAACAGTTACTACTTTTCTTACCATTTTGTAATGAAAAAACCAAAATTTAAAATTGTAGTACAAATCGAAAAAATATTTATGAAAACAATTTAGATCTTATTGTAAGAAATCGATAATTGATATACCAAATGGAAGAGAGTTATCTCGCAGATATCTTCAAAGAAAAGGAAGAGGAAGATGACGATCATAACCATGAACATAATGATGATAATAAAGATTTTACCCTTAAAGAACATCAGCCAGATGTGTCTGTTGATATTTTTGCTGAAAATAAAAATTGCAATTCATCAAATTCGAAGGAAAATGATTATAAAATTAGTGTCCCAACAGTTAAAAAAAGTGATGAAATGTTAGAATTACTTTTAAAAGCAAATGAACGACAGCTTCAAATAACTATGCACTGTTTACTTGCTCAAAAAATTGGCAAGCCAATTCGTTTAATGATTTCTGGTTAAGCAGGAACAGGAAAATTATTTCTTATTAATCTTTTGTATCATGTCATATCAGATTACTATACAAAAAAAATTAGTTGTACAGATATTGACTCAGCTCATGTCATTCTTGCAGCTCCTTCTGGAAAAGCTGCATATGTAATTAATGGTGTCACTGTACACAGTTGTTTTTGTTTACTGATAGATAATATGAGCAGAAACATTGCAGCATTAAGCTCTAGCGTTGTTACATCTTTGAGATTTAAAATGCGAAACTCAAAAGTTCTTATCATAGATGAGGTATCAATGATCGGTCGAAATCGATTGAATCAAATTGATACTCGCCTCCAACAAATAACAGGGAACAACTCTCCATTTGGTGGACTGTTAATCATTTTTGTTGGAGATTTACGACGGATTCCACCGATTATGGGCAAACCTATTTATTATACAGCATTCTATTATTTAAGGAATAAAAAATTGCAGTGAAATAAACAGTATCCCGATCAACCGTTTAAACCAAACATTGCAGACCCTTTAATTTGCGCTGAAAGTCTAACAACTCACAAAAGCCAAGGCCAAACTTATCCATATGTTTGTGTACATAACAAAGGAATGACACGCTCAATGCAATATGTTGCATATAGTCGAGTTACAGATATTAATAATTTGTATATCGATGGAGACTTTAAGCCACCAGCTCCGTTAGACAACACTAGTGACCTTAATGTTGAATTGGACAGGTTAAAAAATGAAAAACGCTTATCACTTTCGAACAACTTTTAGACAATTTACATAGGATTAAAATTATTTTTCATAATGCCTCATCGTTACATAAATATATATTGGTTGCGTTCGAAATGATAAATGGTTTCATGGAGCTGATGTTATGATATTCGCTGAAACACGCGCATTACCTAATGATGATATTTCTATCAATGAATTCGATATTGAGTTCAGATCTGATGAGAAAGACGTCAGTAGGAAGTTTTTACGAGGTTTAGTCGTCTATAAGAGACAAAACTGTGTTGTTTCTATTATCAATAATGCGACTCATGATTCTCAATTAGAGAACAAAGTAGAACATGTTGATTTAGTAGCTTTGAAAATAAATGACCTGTTTGTCATTGGTGGTTATAAATCCCCTGATACTACTCGAGATTTGTTCAAGAAGTGCATGAACAGCATTATTAATTTCGGTGATATAAATAGTCACATCGTAATTATAGGTGACTTTAACGAAGATTGCTATAGTCATGAAGTTTCATGGCTGGAAAAATACATGAATGAAAATCGTAATTTTAAAAGAGCATTATCTTCAGCAATTTCAACTACTAATCATAATGCTCAAATTGATATGATATTCTCCAATTTAACTGGCTATACATAAGGATCTTATGATAGTACTACTTCTGATCATATGCCAATATTTTTTTGTAGTGAAGCAAATGAAGTGGTCGATAGAACTTTAGTTGACCATTTAGTCTCGTCAGAAACTTGTATTTCAAAACAAATTCAATTAAATTTTGAAAAAAAGGAAAAACCTAAAAAGATTAATATAAGTGAGGGTTCTAAAAACATACCACCGAAAAATATTAAAAGTATTCGATACAAAAAGAAAACAGGTGAAGTTCAAAAATCAACTTCTCTATCTGCTGAAGAAATATTACTTGCAATTTTACGCAGTAATTCTTTAGATAAAATTCAAGTCATTTTAGATCATAATGGCAATACTATATCTAAATTGACACTTGAAATATACAACGCTACAAGAAATAGTATCAATAATTTCCACAGCAACCGTTCGAATAATTTTCATCATTATGAAATTAAGTTGAATATAAAAGATCTGTCAAATCAAAATTTTGCAATAAATAAATTACTGAATGAATTATTCACCTTCGGTGATGTCAATAAAGATGGTAATTGTTTATTCCGGACATTAGCTGAATCTATAGGTCTCAATGAAGATAAATATATTAATTATAAATTATTTATCATAAAATATATTTGCTGTAACAAAACAAAATTTAATACGCTTCTTTCTCATGGTGCAATCTCTGTCCAAGATGTAAATGGATCAAATATGCGTGATCCAAAAATTGATGATTTTTTACGTATGATAGCTCGGGATCATGTTTCGGGAAATGAAGGTTCACTCTATGCAATAAGTGATGCATTAAAAATCATTTTTGTTGTAATAGGTTTAGTCCCAGGAACACATAAGATAAGCCATATTTTCAGATTAGTACCAAGTAATCCTTAATCGTTGATACCGTTAACAATAGTGAATGAAGTTAATTATCATTTCTTAGTGGCTCATAGAAACTTAAACTCTCCGAAATTCGATAGTGATACTTGGCAAGGTATACCTATAATTGATACCAAAATAGAATCCCTTTTTAATCGTGATAGTCAAGTACGCAGAAAATCTCGAAAAAAACGTTGACATTCCTGTGAAATATTTTATAATATTCCCACAAATCGAAATAATCTTAGAGAGACAAAAAACCTTTCTGATGTAAATGTATTAGATATTAGAAAAATTTTTAATGGAATCCATCAAAGTATAGTTTTAATTGGAATAGAAAATGATAAAATTATTTCTTGTATATTTTCTAGTCTCAAAAATGACATAAATCATTGCAACACTGAAAGTGTTCTCATAAAAAAGCATTTAGTACAGAAAACAGACAAAAAACGTGTAATCAAAAAACGATTTCTTAAAGAACTTTTAGATAACTTTGATATTACCAATGTTAATGATGATAGCAACTGCTTCTTTCGAGTAATCGCTGAACAGAAAAGACTTATTCATGCATTTTTCAAGCGGTGATATCTTGTAATTGTAGCAATTTCAATTAAAGTTAATTATAACTGAATAAAGTTAATTATAACTGAATAAATTATGATAGGCCTTATATGAAGCAATATCCCCCGAGTGGAAATATCACTGCCATTTTTATGACTTAAAACACTAATGGCGTCCCCATAAAGCTCGGAGATAAGTGAACACTAGGTGACAAATGATGGTGAATGTATATATTGGCTTGTCTCATATCCTTAGTGATTATAAGTAGAGGTAACAGGTATGGGTTGGGAAGAACTTGCGTCCCACCACTTATCTTACTCAAGCAGTTGACCAGAGCTGAAGTCTGATACCATGGGGGACCCATTCCAAGCCCGACTTCGACCATAGTCTCTTTATTTCCTGAGATGGGAGGAGTGTTTGGGTCCATGTGAGGTCGGACTCGTGGTGGCTGTGCGTGAGGCACCCACATGCACTGCATGCCTAATGGGTAAGCTGATGTGAGCATATGCTCATATTTCGCTTTTATAATATATAGTGAAGTCATAATATACAAATAGGGTTACGCAGCGCGAGTATGCCTAAAACGGCGAGCTATCGGCCTCCCGTCAAACGGAGGTGGACCTAACGGCCCCGTTACATTAATTTTTTTTATATGAACCAATAATGCTGTTTCGGTAGCTTTGTACTCAAATGTGAAGATCATTGTGAGATTAATAATAATTAATAGCGTATAGTGATGAGTAGATTATAAATATTTTTTTTTTAATTATAATAACATGGTCTACATTCCTTTGTGATCTAGAATTCTAAGTAATATTATTGACAATTTTCGTGATAGGAATTGCTCATTATTTTGTAATACACGACTTAATATGCGACGCGTTAGGACATGTGTTATCTTTAACTATTCTAACAGTCAAATCTAAGCTTGAGAAAGTATGAAGAGAAATTGCATTAGGCTCATGAAGCGTTTTTCTATAAGTTCATAGTGATACGGAATACTCTACGATAGAAAAATTTTTTTCACAATTATTGTAATTTTTTAAAGAAAATTCTTTGACAGAACTGTAGGTCAATGAACGCAAATGGCTAGGTAACTCAATGTCGTTTTTTTTGCAATTAATAAAATAAAAATATGACAGAGACATTATTCTTGCCAAGTCTGGTCGCACCTAGTATTATAGTCGAATAATAGGGCGCCACTGGAAGATGGACTCGGCCTTCCAGAACCGGATGTTGTAGAATTTTATTTTAATTAAACTAGATTGATTTATTACTCAGGGTCGTTTGTAATATTTTGTGAGTGAGAAGAGGAACTGTAGAATAGGCTGAAATAATGTTCCTCCAAATTTTAATTAATTTAAGCACCTTGCTTTATTTTATTAACCTTATGGCAATAATTATTTTTTATGACAAACTAATGTGTCCCCTGGACATTACTTATGACAAACTAAATTTTCTTATGACAAACTAAATTTTCTTATGACAAACTAATATTTTCCTTATGACAAACTAATAATTTTCTCGTCTCCCGGACGGTTACTTATGACAAACTAATATTTATCTCGTCTCCCGGACGGTTACTTATGACAAACTAAATTTGCGTTCCCTGGACGTTTTTCTTATGACAAACTAAATTTGCGTCCCCTGGACGTTTTTCTTATGATAAACTACTATGCGTCCCCTGGACGTTTTCCACACCCACACACCCACATTAAAATATATCTCGTCCCCTGGACGGTAAACCTTATTATTGTCCCCTGGACATTAACCTTAACCAAAATTAATAACTCATCCCCTGGACGGTAAACCTTAATATTAATTTAAAAATCATCCCCTGGATGTATAATTATTTAAAAGAAACTTAGCCTGTCCACCGGACCTAAATCACAGACACAGTTTTCCCTTACCCTAATTTACTATACTTTACTTTATTTTATTTCATGACGTCACTTTCTTATGCTCAATTAACAGACTCTTGATTTTTCAATATAAAAATTCCACTAATAAAAGTTCCAATATAAATTTTTCACCATTATTTAATTCTTATTAATTTCCACTGACTTATTTAATTCATTTTATATTTATTAATTGATTTTGGTTTTAATTTAATTATTAATTAATTAATTTTCTACCGATAAATTTCATTAACATTTGCTTCCAAATTTATATAGTTAATTTAATCAAATTTTTCTGATAAATGTTCTTACTACGTACTTCAATTGTCACGTAACGATTCAAATTAATTGATTCTATTTAGTTTTAAGTTAATTATTTTAATTACAAATTTGAATTTGAATCGTTGCGCGGGCATTCCGCCATTTCGCCGATGAGACGGCAGTCCGTACACGGTGCTCGCGCATGCGCAAAGGGTATGAGAGAGCACATGTGTGATTTAATTTATTTTTATTTTTATAATTTATGATTTAAGCACAAACACGTGACTTTTGTTTGTTTTAATTATGTATTTATAATTTTGAATTAATTGGGATGCATAATCCAGCATTATATTATGCCCCAAAAATTGACAACACATTACTTTATTTAAACTTGTCATCCAACTGATGACATGAATTGATGTTTATTATGCGGGTTACTATTATTAAATTTATTATCCGATATAAAGGATTTAGATGAATATTTCATATATTTAATTAATTAATTGTGTATCATTCAGTCGTCTGAGGATTTATGGTTGGTGTTTTATATTTATTTGATTTAAGTGAGGCCCAGGACTGACAAATGTAATTATACTAAAAATTAAGGGGACAGTAGTGTCATGTATGCGACGACCAACAGGTGGAGGTTTAGACAATTAGTTTAGAAAGATACGGACAAGCATTGTGGACGGACGCGTTTATTTTGCTGAGTTTTATTGTTGAAAGAAAATAAGTTGACTGGGTGAAAAACCGAATAATTGATAGTAGTTTTTTTTCCATTGTTAAAAAGTTCGTTGTTATTTTGCTGATTATTGCTGATTTTGAGTAAGTACTTTGTATTTATTTCGCTGGATAATATACTATCACGTGCTAGCCTCCCCCGGTAGTTGTTGGTCGCCGCGGTGAATTATTTATCTATATTTATTGATTATTTATCGTATGACACAGTATAGAATTATTATTAATTATCATTCAATATTATTTGATAGGTTGGTGAAGATTTTTGGTAATTAAATATATATTCGTATTAAAAGCGTACGCAACGTCGTGAAACGTTGCCGGTATATATATATATATATACCCATACACATAGGTAGTGTATATAGCTATACGATACACGCTGTACTTATAAATTCCTCAGACACTGATGTCAGCACTCGGATGAAAAATTCCCGAGTTGATATAATTATTATTTTTCTGTTTTATTTCGAATATTTGTATAAGATTATTAATTATTATTATTTACATCTACTATTGTTTAACATAATTGCAAAGCATTGTATTATTTTATTTTGATTATCTGGTACCCCAGCGGTCATATAAATTATTATTGAGATTTTTATTTAAAAATTTACAAATTGGTTTCATATAGAGGAATTCATTTCTTTTTTTTTGTTAAGTGTGAGTGAGGAAATATTCCGTGTCTTTCTCTCTCTCAAGCGTGTTGAGAGATAAAACTAAGCAAAATTATTATTTTTATTTTGTCTGAAAATTTAAGAAAATAATTGGTTCCTTTTTTTTATTTAATAATTTAATTAACAGTGTTAATTAAATTAAATTATATTTGTGTTTGATTTAATTTATGTAATATTATTTTTTTTTTATTACCACCGAGTGTCTTTATTGTGGAAAATTTAACAAAATTATTTATTGTAAAGTAATATTAATCATATTGAGTATTGTTTCAATATAAATACGGAAACCAACAGCCATCGGGGAAAATTTCATATTTATTTTCCTGGATCTTTTCCCTATTACTTTATTTACTTTTTCTGATTTATTTATTATTTGTAATTTAATTATTTATTATATATTTACTATTTTTCTTTTTTTCTATTATTATTCATTTTACTTTATTTTTCTCAATTGTTGTCCGCTTTGTCGTGTGTCACTTGCTCGGATTTTCCTCGCAGATTTTCCCCCTGAATTTAATTTTGTCCGTTTTGGGATAAACGGTCTGGCGCCTGCGTGCACTAACCCAGCCTGAGGAGCTGGTTCAGGCACTCCGAGAGTTTATTATTTATAATTTCATCATTGTTTATAACTTATTATTTATTTTAATTTGGAGAAAACATTTAAAATCATTTATTTATTATTATTTATTATTTTTATTTTCACACGTGGGTGACCGCATACGGTTTACCGGTTAATCCGCGTCTCCGTCGCGGAAATTAATTACGGTTAACGTTATATGGCGCCCAACGTGGGGCCAGGGGGTCAATAATTTTAAATTGATAAATTATTTGATTAAAAATAAAATCTACGAGGTTCCACGGAGGAGCAAAACAAAATTAAAAACATTCGGCAGCGGATAAAAATAAATTGGACAAGGTACTCAATATATACAATTGATTTTTATATACATTCCATATACATCCCATATATTTACATATTTACTTATTTGCAAATTAATAATACTTGATTCATATACATATATACACGGTAAAAATGAACAAGTTTAGAAAAATTTTGGCAGAAAAATCAGATCGGTTTGTCGATTTTATGTCGTCGGTACGCATACGCGGTGGCGCGTCGGGTGATGAGGTCGATGCCGATAATAATGAGAACGCGATCGACCAAGACGGGAACGCGGGCGTAGTTGAAACCGCGAATGATGCGGAATATCGGGATGTTTCGATCAGCGAGACGGAGGACGAAGGTCTCCGCGAATTTTTCAAGCATAGCCGCGGGCCTCCCCAACAACACATGATCCCAACGATCGTGCATGGCCCAGTGACTCGTTCTGGCCGGGAGGTAGAGATCGTGGGTGATAACTCCCACCTTGCCCATGCGACTGACCCTGGGCATAGGAGCCGGGGGCGCGGACGAGCGTCACGGACGGCTAGGGACGTTGGATCACACGACACCTCTACTCCAGTGCCAGAAACTGAGCTCACCTGGATGCTGACGCGACCGGATGATGAATTTCGGATGATTTTATTCGGATTGGGATTATCAACCGCCGGTAGCCGCAACACAAGACGCGATCGATTAAATCGCTATCACAAACGGGCTCTCGGGGTTCCGAACATCCCCTGGGACCGGAAAAAGGATGAGATAACGCGCGATGTGGACGCGCGGGCGAGTAATCTAACCGACGCAGAGATTCGTCGGTACTTGCTATCCCAGCAAGTTAATCCATCTGGTTCCGGCGAGGTGGTTCAGGACCGTTTCCGACGGTTACTGCGACGCGAAGATGGGGATTATGATGCACCCTGGAGTCTTTGGAAGGATGAGTTGGTTCCAGTTGGCCAGGAGGAGCCTGATTTTCCCGAGAGCATGGACGCATATGTCACCGGAGCGACATTTGTACAGGGGTTGCGCATGCTGGAGGAGAAAATGGAACGCGGCCAGCAGAAATTGTACGATATGATTGAAAGGTTATCTACAAATAACCAAATTCGTGCGTCTTCACCGCATGGGGGTCCTACTATGCCCGCAACACTCCCGGAAGTCAGTGTAATTCCCACTGTCACTACTGCCGCGAGCTCTACGCGAAACACGAGGCCTGCCACTACTCAGGGCACTCGTGTACGGGATCCCAGGACCAATCCGCTGGCACCAAATTCTGAGGACAACCTCAATGACCAGCGACGGCAAAGCACGGGGCCTGGAGGTCCTGCTAATCCCCCACCGTCGCGTGTTCACTTCGAGACACCCAAAGACTCACACAGAGGTCGCGATTCTGACCGACATCATCACAGTTCGTCTGGCGAGCCAGATTCAGACGATAGTTACACGTCATCGTCATCCGAATACCACTCACATCGGAGCTCAGGCGGTGAAAAACGCCATTCACCCCGCGTGTTCGCCCGAGACCATGGCGCCATTGCAAGGAACTGGAAATTATCGTTTTCTGGTGATGGTTCTATGACTAGCGATGAATTCCTGAGACGCTTGGTCGTATTAATGCGCAGCGCTGGAATTCGCCGAGCTGATCGTCTTGCGGTACTACCTGAGGTGTTTAAAGGCAAAGCTGAGGTCTGGTTCAGCGCAAATTGCCACCGATGGTCGAATTGGGAGTCATTCAGGTCGGAATTTCTGACGTGGTTCAAGAGTGGTGGTCGTCAACGCGAAATCAGGGCTGATATTCGCGCACGTAATCAGGGCCTGAAAGAAAGTGCTCGTGATTACTTGATATGTCTCCAGAATCTATATTCTCGCTTGAGACACCCACCATCAGAGCGAACGCAAGTCAGACGGGCAACAAAGGGGTTGTTACCCGCGTATTGGGATCACTGTCCACTCGGTGACTTCGATACTTATCATTCGTTGTTGATGAAAGCCACTCAGGTTGAAGAAAGATGGAAAGCCGCGCGCAATCATCGCCAACCACCGCCGAGGGAAGAAGCGAACATAAAGGAATGTTCGTATTCTGCCGGCATTCGACCTCCCAGGGATCACCGAGCCGTCATGCACGCGGTTGACACGGCTGTCGAACACTCTGACTCGACCAGTGGTTCTCAGTCAGGACAAGGGACGAAAAAGAAGCGAAAATCTCGTCGATCTCGTAAACAGAGGGCTGCTGAGCGTAACTTGGCACTTGTCACACCTGGTGGACCCGACCAGTCAGCAAAACAGGTTACTAAGGCACCTGTAAAGCCTGCCAATCAGCGTGGGAATCCACAGAACCCGCCAGCGAATCAGCAGCAGAACCTCAATGCACAGAATCGCGGTGCGATTCCCAGAAATCCACCAGTACAGCAGCAACAACCTCCGAGGGTGTCAAATTCACCAACAAATAGTCCTCCGAGAGGTGTAATGACTTCACAAGGTGGTAATCGACTGCCTCCTGGATACAACAACGCCAGTAACCAGCCGTTTGTCCGTAATCCGAGTCAAGTGGGACAAAACAGAGTCGTGCGTCCAAGATTCTGTTATAATTGTGGCTCATTAGAACATTTGGGCTACTTTTGCCAAGAACCACGCCGGGATGTCTGCATGAGATGCGGAAAAGTTGGAAAGACAGCTGTTACGTGTGTCTGTAACGTCGACAGTCGTCCCAATGCGTTCCAACTTCCAAAAAACGACGAAGCAGCCCGCCAGTAGAGGGTGGCGGTGCTGGACGTTCATCAATCCCTCCAAAAACAGTCACCAGGGAGCAGGATTCGATGAGTTCACGTCGTATTGTTGTTCAGGCGGATATTCATGCTGTTTCTGATCCACCGTGCGAGGCCAAGTGTGAAGAAGATGCCACACTTGATGAATTAACCGCGGTAGAAGATCGAACGGCTGTCTCAGTGTCTCTTATAAATCAACCTGGTGATGAAAATGACGATTTTTGGCGGTTACGACATGGTAAACCCCGACCGCAGGTTGTTATTCGCGCGGGTAATCGTAAAAGGATCGCGATAATCGATACTGGGGCCAAAACAACTGCTTTTGGGGACTTCGCGAGAGAATTAATGGCCGATGGTTTTCCATGCATGTTTGAAAGTCGACCAACTCGCTTTGGTATGGCCAACAGAACGACTGACGTGAGTGGAGGCGTGGTCAACGTGAAAATGACCCTCGATGGTGTGGAAGAGGTCATATTTCCGGTCCATTATATTCCTCGGTTGGGAAGTTTAAACTTAATCGGTACTAACTTCATGAGCCATGTCAATATGGAGTTAGACCTGAGTAACCGATCTTGGCGTATACGCAGTGGTACCTGGCACGAGTTGGCGTTCGAGCCTGAAATTCATTCGAAACCAGAAGATGTGGCAGCTGTACATGAACTCACTGGAGATGAAACCAAACAGTTACGCGAGTTCTTGGACCATCAACGTAAACTAATGCCACCTGGTTTGGGATTGACCTCGTTGGTTGAGCATGAGATTAGGCTCAAAGACGAGCGACCGATTAAACAACGGGTGTATCGTCGATCACCAGTCGTTTTACAAGCTTTACACGAGGCACTCGACAAAATGCTCGAAGATGACATCGTCGAGCCTGCGCCAGCATCGGAATGGTCCAGTCAGCCTATCATGGTTAAGAAGCCTGATGGATCATATCGCATGTGCGTTGATTTCCGTGACGTGAATACTGTGACCGAAAAAGACACGTATCGACCGCCGGATATGATCGAGATTCTCGAGAAATGTCGTGATGCACATTATATTACGACCCTCGATATGAACTCAGCGTTTTGGCAGATTTTAATGAGTCCAAATAGTCGTAAATACACTGCTTTTTGGGTCCCCGGTCGCGGTCTTTTCCAATACAAACGTATGCCGATGGGACTATGTAACGCCCCGGCGAGTTTCCAGCGTGTGATGGACAAAATAATTACACCTGATTTATCCCCGTTTGTGTTCGCGTACCTGGATGACATAATCATCGTGACCCCGACTTTCAGGAAACATCTGGAGATGTTAGAAGTCGTGTTGAGTCGGTTACGAGGCGCTGGGTTTACTTTGAACTTCGACAAAAGTAAATTTTGCCAGCAACAGGTACGATTTTTGGGCTTTTTACTGGATAAAGAAGGACTCAGGCCAGACCCTGAGAAAACTGAGCCGATATTGAATTACCCGCGGCCGAAAAACGTCAAACAGATACGTCGTTTCAATGGGATGATAAACTGGTATCATCGCCATTTGAAAAACGTCGCGTGCGTAGCTGGTCCATTGTATCGTTTGACGCGGAAAGATGTACCCTGGAGATGGACTGAGGCAGAAGAAGAGTCTTTTCAATCTCTTAAGAAAGCACTCGCGGAAGCTCCAGTTTTGTCGACACCTGACTACACGCTACCGTTTACGCTATACACGGATGCTAGTCAGTGTGGCCTCGGAGCAGTGTTAGTTCAACGTAACGGCGATCGTGAGTACTTGATTGCGTGTGCGAGTAAGGCACTGAACAGTGCTGAAGCAAATTACAGTACGACTGAAAAGGAATGTCTGGCGGTAGTTTGGGCCGTACGTAAATTCAGGCATTACCTCGAAGGTTTTAAATTCACAGTCGTGACTGATCATGCCAGCCTCCGGTGGCTCATGAACGCTCGGGATCCGACGGGAAAATTAGCCCGGTGGGCTATGGAGCTCTCCGAGTACGATATGAAGATCGAATATCGGAAAGGGGCGGAAAATGAGGCCCCGGATGCCCTCTCGCGAATCTACGAGGACCAGGAACCTGCCGAGAGTCATGTCAATGCCCTGGGTGAAGCTGGAAATGATGAATGGTACGAGGAAAAATGCCGTTTGTTGATATCTGATTCTGAGGCTTTACCTGACTACCATTACGAAAATGGTAGGTTATATCGACGCCGGCCCGACTCCATGAGACAAATCCTCGGCGAAGAGGATAACGACTGGAAGTTAGTCGTACCAGCTGACCAACGAGAGCGTTTACTCCAGGAAGTTCATGATCATCCACAATCTGGTCACCTGGGTGTCCAGAAGACATACGCCCGGGCGATAATGAGGTATTATTGGCCCGGCATGTTTCGAGATATACAGCGATATGTCAACAGTTGTGAACGATGTCTCGAGTCAAAGCCAATTCAGCGCAAACCAATTGGTTTTATGACCCCAAGGATACCCAGCGAGCCTTGGGAAGTCGTAGCGGCTGATACGATGTCGTTTACGCGTTCTCGTGCGGGCTATTCATATTTACTCGTGTTTGAAGACCTATACACGCGGTGGATTGAGTGCGTACCAGTTCGAGCTGCAAACGGGAAAACTATTGCTAAAAGTTTTCGGCAGTTCATAATTAACCGATGGGGCGTACCGCGCGTATTCTGGACCGATAACGGACGGGAATATTTAAATCGTGACGTTGTTGAGCTCATCCGAGAATGTGGTATTCAACATACTACCACACCACCGTATCATGCCCAAGCTAACCCGGTTGAAAGGGTCAACCGTAATTTAAAAACAATGATCATGAGTTACTTGGGTGATGATCATCGCGACTGGGATGTAAATATACACGAATTCCAGTTCGCGTATAATACCGCGATTCATGAATCACTCGGTGTGAGTCCCGCGTATTTGAACTTAGGCCGTGATCCGTGTCCTATTCGCAACTGTCGAGTCGCTGAAGACAATAGTATTGTTGTCGATAATAATTTAGACCGCAGTGGTTGGATTCAACGGATGGATCGTATGGTCGAATTACGCGATATTGTTAACCAACGTATTCGACGATCCTCTGAACGATACGCGGCCTATTATAACAATAAAAGACGTCATATTTTGTTCGAGATAGGTGATCAAGTCTATAAACCTACTCACGTCTTGTCAAAAAAGAGTGAGCAGGTCGTGGGTAAGCTAGCACCACGCTATGCGGGCCCATTTGTCATCTCGAAGGTGGTAACTCCAGTTATCGTTGAAATGGAAACCCCCGAGGGCAAATATGTTGGTCGTAGTCATGTGAAATTTTTAAAGCTAGTTAAACGAGCTGAAAATGTCCGTCAGAGGCAAGCTGACGCAGTCGCATGGCTAAATGCTTTATCTATTACTACTACTTGACTACTATGCTTCTATCCACATCTATCTATTACTATCGTTGTCTATTACTGATCTATTGCCACCTACCACTATTGTTTATTCTGTCGCTGTCTACCACTATACTGTTACTGGGTACTATTGTTTACTACTGTCTACATCTACGACTATCTGTGTGTCCTATACGATTACCCCAGGGGAATTGACAATGATTTAAATAATTAAATAGATATGCCGCTGACCAAGGAGGAGACGATACGGTACGTCGAGACGTATCATGAGCAGCGTGGAATCGGCATGATACCCCGGGGGTCCGAGACATGGAAGGCCCACCTGACCCTACTAGTCGGATTAAAAATCGCCGCGCTAAAACGACAGCCTCGTCGCCAGAACCTACCACCAGGCTGTGCTCGATGCGGTCAGTTTGGCCACCCAGCACGCCGATGCACCAACCAACCCTTGGAGGACAAGCCATTCTGCGAGGAATGCCTCGCCTTTTACACAGGCGAGTGTAAAGGAGCCCACGGGCGGCTACACCTGGCAGCACGGGACCGGTGCATGGTCTGCGCCACCAGACTAGTCAACGGACGGTGCCTCAACGGACATGGGGGAATTGGAGACCAGCTCAGTGAGCTGGATTGGATCGCCTGGCTCACACCTAGTTTGCACATGCGTCGGGTGTATAGCCTGGACCAACGTGGACCAAGTGACCCAAAAACTTCTCAGCTACAGCCCTAGGGAACAGTCCATTTTTTTTCTCTTTATTTATTATATGTGTTTATTTCGTTTGTTTGTTATTAGTTGTAAGACGCCCGGCACATGGTGCCCAATTTAGTGTACTATCCTAAGCATTAAAACGGCGCAACCCAATTAATTACTGAGTGCTTTATTTGTAGTAAAGTGTGACACAAATACCCTTGTTCCCTTTCACCCATGGTCCGAGCAAGTTGATAAGTGACAGGTTGGTCAATTATTCGTTGAGTTTTTCTTGGTAAGAATTGTTTTTCTTTTGATTTTGATTTTGATTATTTTATTTATATATCCGGTACAAAAGATCCAGGTGTAAGTATTAGATTTAAGGTTTTCAGGTGATTGTACCGGCGAAATGGAATGCAGAGTCTCGCCCGCATTTTTCGGGGCAAAACACGGCCTGGTGGGGGGGTGTCACGTAACGATTCAAATTAATTGATTCTATTTAGTTTTAAGTTAATTATTTTAATTACAAATTTGAATTTGAATCGTTGCGCGGGCATTCCGCCATTTCGCCGATGAGACGGCAGTCCGTACACGGTGCTCGCGCATGCGCAAAGGGTATGAGAGAGCACATGTGTGATTTAATTTATTTTTATTTTTATAATTTATGATTTAAGCACAAACACGTGACTTTTGTTTGTTTTAATTATGTATTTATAATTTTGAATTAATTGGGATGCATAATCCAGCATTATATTATGCCCCAAAAATTGACAACACATTACTTTATTTAAACTTGTCATCCAACTGATGACATGAATTGATGTTTATTATGCGGGTTACTATTATTAAATTTATTATCCGATATAAAGGATTTAGATGAATATTTCATATATTTAATTAATTAATTGTGTATCATTCAGTCGTCTGAGGATTTATGGTTGGTGTTTTATATTTATTTGATTTAAGTGAGGCCCAGGACTGACAAATGTAATTATACTAAAAATTAAGGGGACAGTAGTGTCATGTATGCGACGACCAACAGGTGGAGGTTTAGACAATTAGTTTAGAAAGATACGGACAAGCATTGTGGACGGACGCGTTTATTTTGCTGAGTTTTATTGTTGAAAGAAAATAAGTTGACTGGGTGAAAAACCGAATAATTGATAGTAGTTTTTTTTCCATTGTTAAAAAGTTCGTTGTTATTTTGCTGATTATTGCTGATTTTGAGTAAGTACTTTGTATTTATTTCGCTGGATAATATACTATCACGTGCTAGCCTCCCCCGGTAGTTGTTGGTCGCCGCGGTGAATTATTTATCTATATTTATTGATTATTTATCGTATGACACAGTATAGAATTATTATTAATTATCATTCAATATTATTTGATAGGTTGGTGAAGATTTTTGGTAATTAAATATATATTCGTATTAAAAGCGTACGCAACGTCGTGAAACGTTGCCGGTATATATATATATATATACCCATACACATAGGTAGTGTATATAGCTATACGATACACGCTGTACTTATAAATTCCTCAGACACTGATGTCAGCACTCGGATGAAAAATTCCCGAGTTGATATAATTATTATTTTTCTGTTTTATTTCGAATATTTGTATAAGATTATTAATTATTATTATTTACATCTACTATTGTTTAACATAATTGCAAAGCATTGTATTATTTTATTTTGATTATCTGGTACCCCAGCGGTCATATAAATTATTATTGAGATTTTTATTTAAAAATTTACAAATTGGTTTCATATAGAGGAATTCATTTCTTTTTTTTTGTTAAGTGTGAGTGAGGAAATATTCCGTGTCTTTCTCTCTCTCAAGCGTGTTGAGAGATAAAACTAAGCAAAATTATTATTTTTATTTTGTCTGAAAATTTAAGAAAATAATTGGTTCCTTTTTTTTATTTAATAATTTAATTAACAGTGTTAATTAAATTAAATTATATTTGTGTTTGATTTAATTTATGTAATATTATTTTTTTTTTATTACCACCGAGTGTCTTTATTGTGGAAAATTTAACAAAATTATTTATTGTAAAGTAATATTAATCATATTGAGTATTGTTTCAATATAAATACGGAAACCAACAGCCATCGGGGAAAATTTCATATTTATTTTCCTGGATCTTTTCCCTATTACTTTATTTACTTTTTCTGATTTATTTATTATTTGTAATTTAATTATTTATTATATATTTACTATTTTTCTTTTTTTCTATTATTATTCATTTTACTTTATTTTTCTCAATTGTTGTCCGCTTTGTCGTGTGTCACTTGCTCGGATTTTCCTCGCAGATTTTCCCCCTGAATTTAATTTTGTCCGTTTTGGGATAAACGGTCTGGCGCCTGCGTGCACTAACCCAGCCTGAGGAGCTGGTTCAGGCACTCCGAGAGTTTATTATTTATAATTTCATCATTGTTTATAACTTATTATTTATTTTAATTTGGAGAAAACATTTAAAATCATTTATTTATTATTATTTATTATTTTTATTTTCACACGTGGGTGACCGCATACGGTTTACCGGTTAATCCGCGTCTCCGTCGCGGAAATTAATTACGGTTAACGTTATACAATATTCAACTCAATTTACTGACAAAATAATCCGTTCTTAAATTTTACTCGGCACAATTTTACCGTAATTTTCTAGTGTTTTAATTTTATGAATTTTCGATTTTATAATTTTAATAAGTCAGAACATACATTTGGTTCAAAAGTTTATATATATATATATATATATATATATATATATATATATATATATATATATATATATATATATATATATATATATATATATATAATATAACGCGCTGTTCGCCAACGATAGCGTCCACAATTCTACACCGAACTTAATAAATCTCAGTATACTTATTCTATAGACGATTACCTTGGATAAGTTCGAAGATGAGCCAATTCAATTCCACTTTTTCTAATAGATAAATGATTTTGAAAATTTACAAAATATTATAAAAACTAATTTTATGCAGGTTGTCACTTCGATTATTGCCAAAATTTTAATCCGATCGCTTTAAAACTAAGTACTCGTATTTTGTGGGTAATTACCTTGATCGAGTTCGAAAAATGAGCTCGATCGGTCTATTTTTTTAGAATTTATAGTATTCCAAAATTGTCAAAATGTCAAAAATTCATATTTTTACTACTTCTTTCTTAGAAATTTTTTTAAAGGCTATAGCTTATCGACTCTCTATAAAATTAATCTAAAAGCACTTCAGATAAGCTTTCATTTTCATGCCTATATATGTGCCTTGACCAATAAAATTACTTTTTACCACTTGTAAGATGAAATTTTGCTATTGCATTGGTTCTCCTACTCCCAATAGATTGAGTAGAAATTGAACTACTGAATCCATCAATAAATTTCTAAGTAGATTGAATATATATTATTACGCCATAACACTTTTCTAATTCAAACATTTCAATTTAAGCGTGTATAATAAATTACTTTTTATGGACAGTTTATAAATAATACGATATTATAATAACATGAATAATATCAATTATTATATTAATACCATGGTTATAATTATACAGCTATTTCACACGTAACAATCATTTTACTCAATGTAACTTATTTTTTATCATACTTCACTCAAAATTTCTTTGTTTGTTTGTTCATTTCCCATAAATGGTCATTCATTAGTCTATTGCAAACACAAAATTTCAATTCAGATTTTATCCATTTCCAATTTTTCAGTAAACAATTAGTTTATATTTCAAAATGTTATATTTTCCGGATGCTATATGTCATTCCGATATGATCACTGAGATCTTGACTTTAATATCTGCGTCAGGTTTATGGTACTGCTCATGGCTTTTTCCTTTCAGTTTCCACCTTGTTAAACGATGAACTTGCTGAATGAACTGATGAAATTTTTATGGATATTTTAATTGATTTCGATTATTTGCTTTTTATATTTTCCTTTATTATTGTAAATATATATTCTACTTATCATGATACTATCAATGCTATTTCAAACTCGAAAACTCAATGATTGGTTGAGAAGTTCTCCATTCCTAAACTATCTGTTGATTTTGGAATCAATCGATCCTTCAATGTCCTCTGTGTGATCCCATCATCAACTATTAACTAGAAGTTTACAAAGATATATTGCACGTTATAATTCAGTACTAATGGATTGGATTATTTCAATTTGTCATATTATATTTATTCATATTTATATTTTTCTTTTTCAAAATGTATTCTTTCAATGATTTCTGTGTTTATATTTTATGTCTTTCATTTTTTTTTTCAATTTTTTCTGTATCGTACGTATGTTCGATATCATTTAATTTTTTATTATTATCTTTCATATTTCGTTTTTATTTTTTTCTAAGTAATTTAACAACCAACATAATGTAACATTTATTATTATTATAATTTAGTAATATTTACCTTAGTTTTAAAGGAAACATCCATTCTATACATTACCGATGTGGGATCATCCTTTTTCTCCTGTACTTCTAATATTTTGGATTTATATACTATTTCATTGTAAATTATCATAGATTTACTTTTTTAATATGTTGTTTAAATTGTTTCTTATTATTTCTCACATTTAAAATGTTCTGGATTAATAGTTATTGTTTATTTTTTATTATTCGATTATATTCACTCAAATTTGTTTGATATAATTTATTGATACTATACTCAATATGTGTCAGATTGTTCATTTCTTTTCGATTAATTTTTATATACTGGTTAATATCAGTATCATATTTTAATCGACTAACATAGAAATGAGTCTTGTCTGTGTATATTATTGTCAATATTTTTACTGATTTTGTAGTCATAGGTTTTGCTTCGATAATTAGCCGTAATTGTTGTGAGATGCCATAAACCAAAAATAGTAACAATTTGGCTTCTACAGCAAGGCTCAGTGCAACAATTGAACCTTCGTTACCCCATACTCCGTCAGCAGCAATCATCCTCAGAAAATCGTCTATACTTTGATTGTCTAATATGTCACTATCTTCATTACCGTTTCGAACTTCAATTTCCTTCGTTGAGCGCAATACTTCATAAAAATTCATCATGACATGATAAAAAATAAAAATTTCGATTTCATAGAATCTTTCTTCGTCGTTTAAAATGAGTTCAACAATTGATCGAAAGAAACAATTTCCATCAGGTTCAACATTATCTATTTCAAAAATATTTAAAAGAATTTTTGGAAACCATTTTATCGGTACATATTTCTTTGGAGAATAATTTTTCTTAATTATATTCTTATTATCAGTGATAAAAATATTTTTAATATTGTCATGAGTTTCTGAAATAATTTTTTGATTATTTTTTAATACATTATGTATTGCAAAAAAAGATGTGCTTCAATGTATTTGACTTAGAATCGTTCGTATATTTGACGTAATAGACTTATTAATACTATTATTGTTGGCTGTTTCCTAAATATTAATAGGATCTTGTCTTTCGTACGAACTATCAACGGTTGAGTAAATGATATTTGAATCTACTTCAACTTGAATCATACGCACACCTTCCCATGTTCCTTCATCAAATGTTGACGAATTAAGTTTTCTATGGACTGCTATAAAATGCCACTCAGTTTCATTAATTATTGTGAAGGGTATTAATGAATTTGTTGTATTTGGTAGATATTTAATAATACAATTTTTTTCTGTGTATTCTGATCAGCACTAACAACAATTGTAATCACTTTTAATGCATCGCTTATACCATAAATTGAACCTTCATTTTTCCATTCATGTTCGCGTGCTATCATTCGTGAAAAATCATCTAATTTTGGATAGTTTATGTCTAAATTATTTTTATCTTTAACTGAAAAATAACCACGAGAAATTAAGAATTTGTATTTTTCTGTGTGACAAAAAACAAAGTATATAATAAAAAGTTTAATTTCATCGTATCTTTCCTGATTGTAAAATATTAATTCAGCAAATGTTCGGAATAAGCAATTGCCATCCGATGTGACATTAGTTAATAAAAATGTAGTATTAAGAATGTGATTTATTTAAACATTCTCAACTGATAAGCCATTCGTTCTCAAGACATACTCAGGATAATTGCGATGATTAAAACGATTCGTCAATGGTTCTGTCATAATTTTATTAACTGTTGTATAAATTTCAGAAGATAATTGAGTAACTACATATTTCTCTTGATTTAAAATCATTTTAATTTCTTGTAATGATAAGATCTCTGAAATTTTAAAAAGAATGTGTTGAATTAATGGTATTCTTTCTTTTTGAGTACTAACTAAATTATCACAAACATGAAACTTATTATTTGATACTTTTTGGTTCGTAGAAGTTTTTTGTCTTTTCTTATTTTTTTAGTTATTGTAACTTAGATTTATTATTTCCTGTAGGTAGCTACTTTGGAAATTTTCGTTTTGTAAATCAATAAAGTGATTAAAGTCAATTTTCATCGTAGCCGTGGACAGTATACTATTTTGCCTTTTAGTTTTTCTTATCAATGCTGTGTAATGTTTGGAATCTAAATCTAAATAAATATAAAATTCTTTCTGATTTTCAACTGGGGCAATTTTTATATTGAAAAGTTCAGTTCTTGTTATAATATTAATTGGGCGTTGCAATATCGCTGAAATTAATATTAAATTTGAAATAGTCTACCTGGTATCTTTTTCCTAAATTTTTCATTCAAAATATAATAAATAGCTTCTAAAGCTCGTAAACATGGCATCAATTTATCTCCACCGCTAATTAATATTGATATAGCATAATAAAAAGAATTTCGACTTTTTTTTATATTCAGTGAGATGAACTGTTTTTGTAATAAAATTGGAATTTCAAATTTATAACTATTTTCTCTGTTGCTATTGAATTTGAAAATTTTTCTTTAAATAAATTCATGTTATTTATTTATCAAGCTGAAATCATTTTTTTCAAGAACTTTTGCATGAATTAATTTACTTCTTGGCCATTTTCCTTCATTGATTGCTTCGAGTAATGTAAGGTAATTTACAATCGGATTTTTATTGCTTTTAGTATGATTCGATTTTGATTCATTAAGGATGCATGTGAGTTGCTTAAGATATCCAAAAAAAGTTTCAGTCATTCCACAATTAAATTGAAAATTAGAAAAAAATATATCGATTGCTGAAGTGGAATTTGTTGTGCATTCATTATTTTTTAATAGAGATTGTAAATTTTTCAATCTCAACATTTCAAAAAAAGAATGTAAGGGCTCATTATTCAAATCGATATTAAAATCCCTTAAAAAAATGATTTTTTTACTTTTTTCTTCAGCCATTTCTATCATTTCTTCAATTTTCGGTTTTATTAATGAATATTTTGTTGATAAAGGTTTGTAACCAGAGCATATTGCAATATCATCGTACAAACCTGTTACAAGTGAACACGCTTGTAATTTTTCCTCATCATTAAAATTATATTGAATATTGAAATTTTTTCCTTTTCTGCAATATATTACTAATCCATAAACATGTATTTTATAATTTGAAGCTACATTTACGCGATGCACAATTGTATAATTGTTTATTGAAATATCGTCTTTATTTTTTATCCATGCCTCTCCTGCTATAAAAATACAAACCTTGTATATAATCTTTCATGATGTAATTTTAATTTTTCTTTATCTTGTAATCTGGTAGTTTGAGAGATTTCCAATCTTTCGTGACGTAATTCTAATTTTGTTTTATCTTGCAATCGTTTATTTTGTGAGATTTTCAATCTTTCGCGATGTAATTTTAATTTTTCTTTATCTTGTAATCACTTATTTTGATATATTTTTAATTTATTATTATGAATTGTCCTTAAATTCTGATTCTGTAATTTTTTTTGTTGATTTATTTTTAATCTTTCTAGATGATTTACATAATAATTATCATCTGCGAGATTAATTTTTTGACAATTTTAATTTTTTTGTTTTAAATCCAATAAATTGTGATGATTTTTCATTCTTTCGTTATGCATTGTTAAGTTTTTTTTTTCTAAAAAATGTAGCCTCTATCTAGATCGTGCTGATAATACGACATTATTTTCTTATGTTTGAAAATTTCCGATAATATCTATATTATTGCATTCACTTCTTTTCTTCGATTCATACACCTTTTTTTCTTCTTGTAAGTTGATCATTACTTGTGCGTTTCAATCTTGGCATTTCGAATTCATTTTCTAACCGGAAATAATTTAACCGTGATATTGACTTTAATTCAAGATGTGATCAGTTTTGAGATCTGGTCTTAATATGATGATAGGTTGACAGCATCACATTAAAGGCCGAAATCTCGACTGAGCACGTTAAAGAAAATGACAGATAAATAACTTAAGATATCTTTTTTTTTAAATTTGAAACACGATCGCTTTCAGAGTATTTAAAAAGCGTTAAAATAGATATAAATAATAGTTATTATTAAAAAAAATCTATTTCTGAATACTTACAACATTTGAAATAATGGATGACTTACTTCCAATATAAATCGATAAAATATAAAGTGAAAGGATATTATTTCTAACCTGTTATTAACTCAATTTTACGTCACATATATTTCTTATATAACATAATATTAATAAATTTTATTAATAATAATTTTAAGGAGTTTTCAAATTTTTCTGAAAAAAAAAAAAAAAAAAAATTAATAATATATTTGAAATTTGATAATATTTTACCATTGATAATAGTATTCATGATAATTCTAAACTTTTATTAATACTAAAAAATTGTTTTTAATCGTAAAATAATATTTACTCATTTTTGAGCATTAAGTTAAATGGTAAAAATCTTATGTATAACAAGAATTACAGAAAATTAATGAGTATTAAGAATTAAATCGTTTATAATGCTCATTGATTGTATCTTCTATTCAGGTTATACAAATAAAAAAAAATTTGTAACCGGATAACGTGACTTCTTACATGATCAGTTATAATATTTAATTATTATGAAAGAAGTAAATAATAATAAAGAATTGATAAGTCAATGAATTGAATGATAAATTTATTAAATTTCAATGATAAGATTAGAAAATCTCGAAGATATATCTGTGAATTCTTTTCGTTTTTTTATAACAATACAGTAAGAAAATATAGTAATTAAAAATACGGTCAAATGTACGTAATGATTGGACATCAAACTTCAGAGTATATTTGAATAGAATGAAAAATTTATTTTAGGACTAGTTTTTCAATCTGGGTTTTATTAAATCTAAGTGTGAATGACATTTGCTGTAAATCTATATATTATTAATATATACTAATATTTAGATATACCAACATATCTGCTATGTAAGATATCTGGAAAATATTAAATGAAAGAAATAATTTTAGGGCCGGTTTTCGGAACCAGGTTTATTTTTAGTAGATTTCATAGAAAACTAACTATTGTATTTGTTAATCCAAGTTCAAATTATTATTGCTAGCATATTTATAGATTATTGATGTACAGATATATTAGAAATATTAATTGAAAACCGGATAAAAATAAACCCAGGTTGCGTTACCCTTAACAACAAGAGTCTGTAAAGTTTGACATGTTTGACAATTGAACTATGGAATTAGGATTACCAATATTCTGGTGTCATATAGCTATCCAAGGGATATAGACTTTTATGACCTAGATATTTTTTTAAAATCTTTGTACCTAGAAAAAGGATTGTAACAGTGTAATTTTAATAAACATGAATAATTAAATTAAGTTGAATTTGAATTTCGTTCCCGCCAATAACCGGCCAACGACCTCGTAAGTTACGAGTAGTATTGCGACTAGTCACCGGGTGTCGCATGGATCACTAAGGCCCGCCCGTTCGTCATTTCCTTAGTCTAAGATAGTGGGAATAGGTTTCCGGAATAGTGAACGGGAGTGAAACGATATAATGGACTGCGGAACGAAAAACGAGAGAGTTGTCCAGACGACGAGAACTACGGTCACAATTTTAATATCCTCAAGGTAATTATATACGTCCGTTCACGCTTCACGTGGAACGAGGCGATTCATTAATTAATATATAATTTGTTCACTAGTTATTAGGCCTTTAGGCCGATAAGTACAATGAATAATGATTTAATAAAATACTAATACGTACTGATTATTGACAGGTTACAATATAACAAAAGAAAATTTTTCTGAGTGACGAGAGAGAGAGATTGCGAGAAGAATAGACCGGCGGAAAAATTGAGGAGGGAACGAGACTACCAGATACGTTCCTTATCGTAAATTGTTGGAGTTTTTTGGAGGTAAAATTTATAATTAATTAAGGCCTCTGATTATTTATTAGAGGGCCGAATTAATTATAAATAAATTACTTAACATCTTTCTGCTAGTTTCGTGAAATTAGATTGGTATCTCAAGGCCCGTCGGCTAGTTTAACCACGCTTCTCGTAATTCCCGTAAAACCTTTGCCGTGTACTCGTCGTTCTGTCGTAACTCAAAATTTATTCTATTCGAGGCCTTTCGGCTGGAATAAAATAAATTTTTCCGCGTAAATTATTCCATAAATAAATTCAATCAAATTCAATAATTTAATAAAAGTATTCAGGCCTGTCGGCCACTCTAGACAAAAGTTGTCCGCGTGTAAGGTCGTAAATTAAGGCCTTGCGACGCCAATTCGCCAGCCGAATATTCTAGTCAATTTTAGCCGTAATTCTAGTCGTAAAATTTAGTCGTAAAATAATTGTAAAATAATGTTAAAATAATTCCAATTAAAATTATAAAATCGAAAATCCGAATTTAAAGACGCTAGAAAATTAACGATAAAATTGTGTCGAGAAAAAGTTAAGAACGGATTATTTTGTCAGTAAATTAAGTTGAGCAAGAATAATTATCAGAAATATTGAGTAAATTAATTATGCAGATTTTGAAAGCAAACATTAATGGGAAATTTATTAGTGGAAAATTAATTAATTAATAATTAAAATAAAACCAAAATTAATTAATTAATAAATATGAAATGAATTAAGTAAATCAGTAAAAATAAATAAGAATTAAATAATTGGTGAAAAATTTATATGGGAACTTTTACTAGTGAAATTTCGATATTGAAAAATCAAGTTTAGTAATTGAGTAAAAGAAAATGATGTCATGAAATAATTAGAGTCCAAAGTAGAGTCAGTAATTTTGAGTAAAGGAAAACTGTGTCTGTGATTTAAGTCCGGTGGACATGTTAAGTTTATTTTAAATAATTATACATCCAGGGGATGGTTTTTAAACTAATGTTAAGGCTTACCGTCCAGGGGACGAGGTATATTTTAACGTGGGTGTGTGGGTGTGGAAACCGTCCAGGGGACGAGAAAATTTAGTTTGCCATAAGAAACCGTCCAGGGGACGAGAAAATTTAGTTTGTCATAAGGAATTTAGTTTGTCATAAGGAATTTAGTTTGTCATAAGAAATTAGTTTGTCATAAGGAAATTAGTTTGCCATAAGAAATAATTATTGTCAAAAGGTAATGAAATGAAGCGAGGTGCTTAAAATAATAAAATTTTGATTAACATTATTTTATCCTACTCTACGATTCCTCTTCTCACTTACAAAATATTACAAACGACCCAGAGTAATAAATTAATTTAATTAAATTAAAATAAAATCATATAACATCCGGTTCTGGAAGGCCGAGTCCATCTTCCAGTGGCGCCTTAATATTCGACTATAATACTAGGTGCGACCAGACTTGGCAAGATTAGTCTCTCTGTCATAGGATCTATGAGGATATCCCTGTACAGCTAATCCCTTAACAACTAGATTCTGTAAAGTTTGGAATATTTGGCATTTAAACTTTCTAATTCGGATTACCAATGTTCTGGTGTCATCTAACTAACCAAGGGAGATAGACTATGAATTCCTGTTTAAAATTGAGAGATTAATCGTAATTCATTCCAATAGTTTGAGTTTCCCGATAATTCGTAAAAAGTAAGTCTACTTAACTGATACATGGAGTGATAGTCCATTTTTATAGATTCTGGATCTAATGAAATTCCAAAATCTGATAATTACAGAAAATTGAATTCTCTAAATAAAATATTTATTTAATTTCATCGTAAAGTTAAAAGTTCAGTTAGAATTAGTTTCGATTGTTTAAGTTTTATGAGAAAACGTAGGAAGTAAGTGTACTGAACTCGTGCTTGAAGTCATTATTCATTTCTATAGATTAAAGTTATGACGAAATTTGAAAAGCTGATAATTATAGAAAAATAAACAGTGCACAAAAAATTATTTCTTGTGTTTAATCGTCTAATTCAAACTTACGTTGGAATTAATTTTAAGATTCTGAATTTTTAGAAAACTAAAAGGAATCAAGTCTACTGAGCTGTTGCTTGGAGTGATTGCCTATTTCTAGGGATTTTAAACCTACTGAAATTCAAAAAGCTGATAATTATAACATATTAAATACTCGACAAAAAAGGGTTCTTTGAAGTTCCTTTTAAAATTCAAAGTTCAATCTGAATTAATACCAATAGTTTGAGTTTCCTGATAATTCGTAGAAAGTAGACTACTGAACCGATGCATGGAGTGATTATCCATTTTCATAGATTCTAGATCTAAAAAAAATCGAAAAGCTGATAATTATAGGATATTGAATTCTCATCTAGCTGAAACTAGCAGCCAAACTAATCAGCAACCGTGTAGGAAACCAGGGCCAAAACAGAAGCAATGAGCCCCGGGGCTCGAATTTTTCAGAACATTAAGTAATGTATATAAAAAAATTACTAAACAAAAAATTAAGACAAATTAAAAGAAAACGTAAGAAATTTCAGAACCAAAAAATAGTGTACTAGTTTCTAGCTTCGAGTTAGGTTGAATTGGAGGGAAGGGGGGATATTTGAATTTGGCACAAGTTGAAATGGTCCAACAAATTAAAAAAAAATTTTTTGCAGGCAGTAAAAGACAATTCAAATATAGCAGACGGTTGAAAATTGGGTCACTGTGTTTATCGTATTTATCTAATTAAGGACAGATATATCCGGAGATATTTACTTAATGTAAATATCTTGTCCTTAATGGACAAGTTAAAAAGGTGCAACGAATTAAGAAAAAAATATTTTGTAGGGAGAGAGAGGGTAAACAAAATTCAACGAATCGTGAAAACATTAAGCACCGTGTTTATCACAATTATTGAAATTGGAACAAATATTCTTGGGGGTATTTGAATTTGAGACAAGTCAAAAAGATTCGAGAATGTCAATAGGAATATTTTGTTACGAGTGAGTGGGAGAATAAAATATAGCGAACGGTTGAAACTTGGGTCACTATGTATACCGCATGTTTTTGAATATGGACGGATATTTTTGAGGAAATTTGAATTTGAGAAAAGTCGCTAGGCGTCCAGGATGTCAAAAAAAATATTTTATTAGGAGTGAAAGGGAGAATCATATATAGCAGATGGTTAAAACGAGTACTATGTAAACGACATAAATTTAGATTAGGACGAGAATTTTCAGGAAAAATTAAATTTGGGACAAGTCTGGAGGGTCAACAGTAGTAAAAAAAAAAAAACATTTTATAAAGAGTGAGAGAGTAAATCAAATATAGCGAACGGATGAAAAGTGGGTCACAATGTATACGGCATGTATTACAATTGGGACGGACATTTTAAGGGTAATTTCAGTTTAGGACAAATTAGGAGGGTCCAAGGAAGTAAGGTGCAGTTTGAGCGGCAAATGCTGCTGTAGATTCAAACTCCAGGCGTACATCTACTGGTCCAGACTTGAGAGATTCGTTTTGCATTGAACAGTCAATAACAATCAACGGTGCTTTTGATAGAAAATCTTTTTTTGATAACAGAGGTTGTGAGTCTCTGTTATAATATGACTTTTGAAAATTAGTATACATTTCATACAATAGTGCATATTGATTGTATGCAATATCAATATTTAAATTTCCATAAGGATAACACTGGGAATTTAAATATAATTTTACATCACGAATATTACAAAGGTCAAATTCACAAGCATTTTTATCCAGTGCATTTCTTCGAGCAGTTTGGAAACCCAGAATAACATAGCGAGGTTTCTCTAGCTGGTTTGCTGTTTTAACAGCTTAAATCTGTTTTGTTGTAGCTGGCAGGAGTGGATATTCGTATAATTCCCAGGTTCGATAGCTCATTAATATTGATGGATCACTAGCGATGTAGTTGAGAAGTTGAATATTATGCTGATCAGCTACTTTAATATGAGGTATCATCCATTCAATTTTCTGCAGAGTAATTTTTACCTCTTCTGCTGCTGTTTGTAACAATGCATCAGCATCAGTTTGTGTTCTCGATATTACCAGTTGATGTTGACAGTTGGGAACAATTGGACGATAGTCTTCGGCAAATGCACACAGTAAGCTAAGTGGAATAGACACATCAAAGTATCCATTAGCATCCGTGCATGAATTTTCTTCGCTTTCTAACCATCCAGCGTTTTCAAATGTAGTCATTTGAGTGGGACTATGTGATAAGTATTCTTTCATAGCACACGTTAAGCCAACATTATTAATGCGATCAATTTCTTCGCCATCCAAAAGATAACGTATTTTTCTCAATAGGAAACATATACCCATATTAATCATGCTTGTGGTGGCAACTGCAGTAGCTCAATCTCTTTTTGTTAGTCTACCATAGATATGCAGAGTACTTTTACTTGGTAATAAATAAAGATTTTGGTTTTGCACAACGATTTGAATCTCATCGCTATTGTTAAAGGTTGCAGATGCATATAGCTGATGCGCATGAACTTCATAGTGAGCAACGGTTTCATCAAAGATGACACCATGTTGAATTCCTAAAATTTCCTCCATAGTATTATACAGATAAGGCAGCAGAATCGTATTTTTACTTTATCCCACCACGTATTCGAAGACCTAGACTCTTGAGAAATATTATGTTTTGACGTGTTAACTCTTTGGGAGATGTGTGACGACTGACGGTTCCTCGCCATCCCCTCTGATTAATATAGCTTTCACCAACTTTGCTGTCATGTACAATACCCATTATTTATCAACAGATTTTATGTGCAGACGAATAGTTACCGTTTCTCCACGGAAATTAACTATTTTTCCAGCTTCATTAACAATTTTTAATTGAAGAGTATGTATTGCTTGCATTGTGACTGGAAGATAAATGATGTGTGAAGGTACTTCATTGATCTTATATCCTGGTGAGGCTGTTGGAAAGAACTCATGAATCGTGTGCACTTTGTTATCATTGATATATGCGCCTGCTGTAATATTGCATTCAACTCGAAGTGCATTAACACTGAGTATTGTGACAGGCAAGTCAGATTGATGAGTTATATTTGGTTTAAGTTTCCTAGCAGAAAATCCTAGAAGACGTCCAATAGAGTCTGATGGTTGAAAATCGATTTGATGACTACACTTTATTTGGCATCGAAGTTCATTGTTATTTGGTCTCAGACTTAGAGAGACATCTGGCAATTCTTCAATGAGATAATTTTCAATATCTTCAATTTCATAACTCCCCGTTGGTATTGTTACTACTTGTCTATCGGAGGAATTACGTGCTTCTTTGCTAGATTTTTTATCATCCAATCTTGTAGTTATATAGAATTTATTATAACCAACATCGATATTAGGTATCGAGTTGAATGTTAACAGCTCGATAAGTCCTAGCCTGTAGTTTTTTGTTGGAGATAATTCAATTGGAGGAAAGTAATTTGCCTCCAAGATGGAGGACTCTCCTGACAGCGTTAACGTAAACGATTCATCCATGACTGATTGCTATTCAGTATGTAGTACCAATTTAAATCTTTCCACTCAAAAATTTTAAACACAAATGACCACAAATTATAGTATTATATTCCTGATACCTTTTATGATTATATTTCACGCTACCAACACCAAAGTATTCCATTAAATCCCTAGGTGGTTGAAGATTACCAAAGCTATCAAAATAAATGACATGGTTTCCAAATTTTTTATAAGCCACCCAATGAGTTCCAGGTCCATCCTTGTCATCAAGATTGACGACTGCTGATTCGTTAATCCATGGTCCAGATTTAGGCAGATTATTTCTCATAAAAACACCTCGAAAATGTGGAATTTCCATTATACTGACAAATCTCAGTATATCGATATCAGTGAGAGCTCGATGTGGTAGCTCTACATGTTTTTTGGGTGAGGTCGTAGATAGAGACCCATACCTTTTTTGTATGGTCGTAGGTATAGTCCTTTTCCCAGAGCTATTGCTTCCATTGAAGAATTATGTCGTTTAGTTTCAGCTAGCTGTTGTTAACTTGCATTAGAATCATTGACAGCTTTAGCAACTGCTGCAGCTCCACCAGCGAGAGCTCCTGTAGCCGTTAAGCCGGCAAACAGTGGAATCAAAAGAGGAAGTACACCACCAATTTTCGATGGAACTGGTAGAACTCGTGGCAAACGTATATTTTTTCTCCCGCAAGATTTTTTGACAGCCTGACGAGCTCCTTTGAGAGCACTTTTAATTGGATCACCACCAGCTTGCATAGATTTTTTAGCTGCTGTTACAATTTGTTTCAGCGCTACGTGCGGCTTTTTGCTACTTCTTCTTCTACCAGTCTTCTTTCTACCATTTTTTTGTTTGCTTCTCTTCTTCAGGCCCATACCAAATCGTCTTTGCACGCAACGTCGAGAGGATTGATTCCAGGATCACCTCGAGCTAACCTCTTTGCTAATTTTGTACCAGGTCCACAGTACTGATATCCCGGTATGTGCAATTCAAATGGCAGTTTGTTGATAATATTATTCACGAGGCTTGCACCACGTTTACGTCTGCACTCGAGCATGTCATATCAATGACTAATGTCTAATCTAAAAAATATAAGTACTTATAGAAAAATTGTGAAGTCACCCTCAGGTTTATAAAGGTGTATCACTCGCGATAGCTATTAGTTGCTGTCAAGATGAGGTTCGAGAAACAATCAACAGCGCTTCCTTTTGTGAATTTTGAAAGCATCACGGAACATGAAAAAAAATCACAAAAACGTCATGGTCAATTATTGCCGAACAGTGTGAGAGCCGTTTTTTGTGGGCCATCCAACTGCGGCAAAACAAATGCGCTCTTAACTCTGATAACTCATGCAAATGGGTTAAGATTTGAAAATATATATGTCTATTCAAAGTCATTGAATCAACCAAAGTACAAGTTTTTGGAAAATATTATTGAACCTGTAAGAGGTGTTGGTTACTATCCATTTAACGATCATGAACAGGTTGTCAAACCTGAAGACGCAAAACCTAATTCAGTTATGATATTTGATGATGTAGCGTGCGAAAAACAAGATCATATAAGAGCATTTTTCTGTATGGGACGACATAAAGACCTTGATAGTTTTTATCTCTGTCAGACTTATACTCGAATTCCAAAACATCTGATTCGAGATAATGCGAATTTGCTCGTGATTTTTCGTCAAGATGAGATGGATCTTAAGCACATCTACAATGATCACGTCAACACTGACATGTCTTATCAACAATTCAAAGACATGTGTACTGCATGCTGGAATCATGATAAGTATAACTTTATTATGATTGACAAAGACAGTGAACTCAATAATAGACGTTACAGAAAGGGATTTGATACTTTTATATGCATAAATAATAGTTGTGATAAGTAAATTATTCAGTTATGCTACAATCTTCATACAAACAACATGAAAAGTAAAAAGTTGCAGGAGCAAAGCGATATCTTGCGCCAGATAGCTGAGGCTAGTGCTGTAATTCGTCACAAACACAAGCTTCTTAAGTTAAGTAAAGACAGCAATGAACTTGCGGCCAATGAAATGTTTAAGCCTGTTGTTGAACCTGAAAAAATGGGTAGATTCATCGAATCAAATAAAAAAAGAAATAAGCGGTGAAACTTTTAGAACTTTTAAACATGAAACTAAAAAAAATGATTCGACTGTTCCTGATTATGGCGAAATAAGTGCAGGTGACGAGGGGGCTGAGGGGGATAATGAAGAATCGACTCTTCAGCCAGATAATATTTCCGCAACAAGCACACCAATAAGAGCGGATAAATCTGATTCAATATCAAAATATCTAAAGATGTTGTATTCAAAACATCATTCGTTAGATATGCAAACTGGTGTGCGAAGATTAAAGGGAGCTCTAATGATTGGTAACTCGGAAATTGAGTTTGATGAAGATTCAATTCATGTATATGATCGGAGTTATCCAGCAACACCAGGATTGATAGAATTGTCATTCAAAAAGTCTCCAAACAGTTCTATAATGACTGCAAATGATTCTAAAAATTATGGCACTATTATCAAAAAAACTAATGCACATCGAAAAAATTATAATGCTGAAAGTAGTATTCGTGAAAATAACAGTATCAAATACAGACAGTATATAGAAAAATATGTTGAGTCACCGAGAAAAAAGGGGAAAGGATTACCCAAGTACAAAATAGCACCTCGAGCAGGACTAAAGATGAACTATGTCTCTTGGGATGACCCCAATGAAATTGTTGATAGGCTTAGATTATTGATGGCATCACAAGCAGCCGGAAATACTAGCCATACCAATGAAATCATTTCCATTATTGAAGAACTTCGTGAAGCAGGAATTATTTACTAATAGACATGCAACAATCAATACCAATCATTTGTAATTTAACTTTCAAGCCATGAGTATCGATATTTTTGGACGTCAGTCTGAACAAAGTCATCTAAAACTGGTCGTCGGGGACCACCAGGTCCGGGATTTAAAATTACAGACGACGGTCAGTTTGATATAGACAACAAACGGCTGTGTAATATTGCAGATCCTGAAAACTCTAGTGATGCGATTCCTCTGAGAAGTGCACAAAACATTATTCAACATGAAGTTCAATCATTAAATGAAGGAAGCTTGCTAATGCGACAAGATATTGATATAATTATTCATGGTTTAGAAGCGAAATTTGATAATTACAGAAAAAATCAACGAATAGAGAACGGAAACACAATCGAAGTCATTTTAAAGCTTCAAACGAAAGTGAAAGCATTAGAAAAAAAAATTAGTGATCTTACAGAACAAAATTAAGACTTATTAAGACGTCTCAAAGCACAGAAAAAGCTAATTTCAATTCAACACAACTCACAAATGCAGTCAACAATAAAAGAAGCGGTGGCTCATGAGCTACATGCTCAAGCACGGAGAAATTATCCTAGACGTCATGTTGATATTCGTGGAATTGATGAAACTTGGCAAGCGGATTTGGTTGATATAACTGCATATGCTTCATCCAACAAACAACACAAATTCATATTGACAATTATAGATAACTTTTCAAAGTTCGCATGAGCTAAAGACTAAAAATGCTCAAGATGTTACAAGTGCCATGAAATCTGTTCTGAAAAAAGGTCGAGTTCCTAAGAATTTGCATGTGGATCAAAGTAAAGAATTTTACAATAGTAATTTTAAAGCTCTAATGCAAGAGTACGGAATCAATTTGTACTCTACCTATAGCAATCTTAAAGCATCTATTTGTGAACGTTTCAATAGAACGTTAAAGATTAAAATGTGGGTAAAATTTACTGTTCGTGGTACTTACAAGTGGATAGATATTTTGGATGATTTAGTGGTTACTTACAATGATACGAAACATCGAACAATCAAAATGAAGCTAAACGATATCACTGCTGCGAATGCCAAAGAGTTAGTCACCAACGTGTATCGCCCTCTGAACGTGATGAAATTAACTAAGAAGAAAAGTTTAAGGTTGGTGATAAAGTTCGCATCACCAATTACAAACATGTGTTCGAGAAGGGATACACTCCCAATTGGACCACTGAAATTTTTACAATTAAGGAGGTTAAGAATACCAATCCAACGACGTACAAACTTTTCGATTACCAGGATCAACCAATTAAAGGTGGCTTTTACGAAGAAGAACTCAGCAAAGTTAAATATCCGGATGTTTATCTTGTTGAAAAAATCATTCGTACACGTGGCAAGAAGCTATATGGTAAATGGTTAGGATTCGATAGTACACACAATACTTGGATAAATAAAACAGATTTGTAATAATTTTTTTAAAAATATTTTTTATCAATAAAAAATTATAAAAAAAAAATGTTTTGTTTTGTTTTTTTCAACACATATTATATGCAATATTTACATTTCCTCACACACTATATACAATATTTACAAATGATCACTCACACATGTACTCGCTCACATACAATTTAAAAATAGGTTAATTACAATTATTTATATAACCCCAAGGTACGGTGTCTGTTTGTCCTTGGATAAGGCAACGCTTATCGTCCTCCCAAAGAGCAAGCTTGTTTTGTGTGATAGTACACACTTTATGTTTTTTACTCCGAATCAAGCGTTGCTCTCTACTCACATTTTTATGGTGCATTAAACAATCCACAAAGTCATCAAACGTGATTGTTCTGAGTGTGCAGCTTTTCACACCTTTGGCCCGTTTCGTGTCATTTTCACCTTGTGTTTTGAAGGCTTAGAGCTTGGCACGCAGACCAGCAAAGTCAGTCATGATCTTGCCATTATTTTCGTCTTTCATTTTACCCAACACCTTATTAGCCTGAGGTATGTTATAAACATTGACCTCAGAATAATCTGAGGTATCGAAGCGTTCAATATCACGTTTGATGACTTCATAGATGTTAGGAACAGTGAAGTGATAAATTAGGCTGTCGGTGTCAGTGTAGAGAAGCTTCGCTTGATCCAGAGTAAAATTGGTTTTAATGTAATTGTAATGAAAGTCGTATAAATAATTTTAGATAAATCGAGAATAGAATAGCCCACGTATGTGGGCTTATTGAACAGAATCTTGACACGACTCATTTCAATAAGTACCATGTCTTCACCAAAGACAGTACAGCTGTGAAAGTTTGGTTTTGCAATTAAAGATCTTGCGCCCCATTGACCCTCCCACTCTCTCACCAATCTGACATCCGTATGGTTTCGAACATTCTCCATGGTCTTGCCAAATACAGCATTGTTCATTAGTTTGTAGAAGTTTTTCTCAAATTCATTTGCAGATTTTTTACGACACTCTGTATTCAAATCTATATATGGCTTCAACCATGGAGATTGATCGAATTCCAAGACTCTGTGTACTTGTTTGACACTCATACTCAATTCGATGCACTGTTTTAAGTTGCAATAATGAATAACATACTTTTCTTTATCATACAATGTTGTAGCTAGTTTTGTGCATGTGCTTTTTGGTGGGAGAAAGTGTTCAGGACAAAGGGGCAAGTCTTTGTGTTGTTCGTGTAAGTTTTTCGGATACTCGAGGTCCACTTCCAAGATGTAACCCTTGGGACTATCATCAAGATAATTAAGAATAAAATCTAATGATGCATCAACCCATTTAAATGAGCCAGTTGGTAGGTACTGATTCATTGCAGCCCCATATAAATTATTGACATCAAAGTACATAATGTAAGAATTTTCTCGCGCGGGATTGTATTTATTACCCATAAATGGGTTGTTGGCACGAGCATATCGATTGGAACATTGTGCCACTCCACCTCTAATACCTTTTTCGAAAAATAATAGCATCGAAGGATCTGACAATAAGTCTAAAGAAACATCGGTGTATTTTAACATTGCATCAAATGCAAGTCCAGGTGCAGTGTAGTAGTGTAAGGGGTCTAAATTGTATGTTTGTTTACAACTTTTCCGGAAGTTTTGAAAAATGTCAGCTAAAAGCAGTCCGTCCGTTTTTAAATACAGATCAGAATATTCACCTAACGTCTGAATTCCAAATGTATTCCACACTCTTTCCGCGTGTTTGTAATCATCATCAGAAACATCGGAATTAGTTAATTTAGAGAAAAAGTGTTTTTTCCGGTAATTTAGTAGAAGTTAATTTGTCCCAACTGTCTACATACTCATACGGAAAAATTCCTTTCCGTGTGACTAATTCAAATTGTTGGGGATCAGCAATACTGTTGCGAGTAATAACTTTGTCAGCATCATTGAGATAAGATGCCAACTTTTCAATACTACTCGCTATAAATCTAGATGAATCAATAAACCGTAAACTGATGATTGTTTCATCTACTTTTTTAGCAAAAGCGATATATTTTTCTTTATTAATAGGCAATAATTGAATTGAACCGGGGAAACATTTAGCTACTGACTCGATAAGAAAATGTGAATCATACCCGGAAAGATTGTGGAATACAATTGGATTGTTATGAGACTGTTGATAAAGAATGTTACATTTTACATGAGCCGGTCCACGATATTTACCTGTAAAATGACAGTGATCTCGGCACTTGTCAGTTTCAGCAAGGTATTTATTGCAAATGTGACATTTCTTTGATGTATTATATTCGAAATTTTCCTGTTTTTTTTATGAAGAATTCACAGTGTAGAAAAATTATTGATATCAAGTCAATAATTAACAGTAAGAATTAATAATAATAAAAGTTATTAATAATAGTTCGTATTTAGAACAGTTTGCGAAACGTAGTCGCAGTTTAGAAAATTCACAGCACGTAGATTATGTTCACTGGATGTCAATTCAGAGACTAATGAACACTGCTTTACAACGATCCTCTATTTATATGAGCAGCGCGACTGTGGTGGCGCTACTGTACATCTCCTAAAAGATGATGAAATACTGACCGTTATTGCATCAGCCACACAGCATTTCTTGGAATGATGACGTGTTTCTAACGGTTTTCCAGAGGGCACCACAAGTTCCCTCTCCCCTTTTTCTGATGCAATCCTGAGACTTATGATGTCATCAACGAGTTTCAACTTGATCGGAACAAGTTCAAGCTTGTTTAGAATGGAGAATTAAGTAGCTGAAACAGGTTTAAACTCCTTTGAAACACGTTTTTACTTGCTTCAGAATGGAGTTTTAACGAGTTGAAACTAGCTTCTACTTGTTTTAAAAAGTTTTAATTTGTTGAAATCATATTTCCATAGAAAATTCAATAAATTATTATACCCAAATATTTTCAAAGATAATTGTAGGTGATTTTACAATAATTTTAAGAAAAATAAATCCATATAATTTCAATTAAAAATATTTTTTCTTGACTAAAAATAATAGATTAATTGCATTCCGTATGATAATTATTTATTTTTTCTGTATTGAATAATTGTAGTCGAGAAATTTCTACAGAATAAGTCATTACATTAGTTTCTAAGAAGTAGATGATAGCATACTTATTTCTCAAATAAACAGCGCAATAGATGACGTCATATTCTGAGAAGACGCCAACACATACTATAGATAACCACACCTATTCCAAGAAGATGCTAACTGTATTGTAGATGGCAGCACTTATATTTTTTAATGAGAAAAAAGTACAACGCAATAGATGACGTCATATTCCAAGAAGACGCCAACACATACTGTAGATAACATTATAAGAATGTGAGATAGTAAAAAAACATATATAATGATAAAATTATAAATTATAGCTCAGTCTTGCATCATACTTCGACTGTCACTGAGTTAAAAATGGCTTTGATATTGGATATTCAAGGATTTATGATTGACAATAATTTTATTGTCAAAGAATTGTCAATAATTAGTATTCATGATGATAATTTGGTAGATGCTACATGTTTGCTTTTTAAATCACCATTCGATCAAGAAGATCTAACTGATTCGGAAAAATGTCAGAATTATTGGCTAACTGATTATCATCATGGATTAGCCTGGAATTCTGGTATAATACTGTACGAGAATGCAAAAGATATACTTACTATTATATTACGGAATACAACCTACATTTATGTCAAAGGAGCTATGAAAAAGAATTGGTTGGATTCAGTACTCGATGATAAAAAACCGATCATTGATCTAGAGGAGTTAAAATGTTCATCATTGAAAAATTTCATTGGAAATTATTTTTGTCAATATGAAAAATTTCATAATTCTGAGAATAATTATTATTCCTGTACTTATAATAATGTAAGATGTTTAAGGAATTGGTTTCTTGAAAATTGTTCTACTGCATCAACTGCCAGATCTTTTTTAATATACTATCAATTATATCAAAATATGAACGATATGACATCAAAGGACATTGCTAATTTACCTGCTGAATTTATCATTAAACATTCATCGGATCAGATAGATCAAATTTGGAACAAATTATCTGAGAAATTAAAATAAATAAAAATATTGAAAATTATCGTCGTTGCCGACGCCATTATTTGTCAGATTTACGTGATTTTGGAAAATTTGATTGTATACTTCCATACACAAAAGATTGTTATTTTTGTATGAATAAAACAAAGATGTAAAGTTTTTTTTTATAAATCTAGTAAATTAATTAAAATATCTTTAGAATTAATAAATTATGTTTGATAATTAAATAATTCCTATACTTAAATTAATTATTTTTTATTATATTACATATATTGTACAAAAATATTTTTAGTCACAAGATATAAAAATAATTTTAAAAGAGTTTAATTGAATGATTTACAATTTAATTAAATTATAAAATTCAAACTCATACCAACTATTCCCGCCTAAAAACCTCGTGTCGATATTGCAAGTCTACCAGTCGGTATAGCAAGTACATCCTCGAATATACAGATGTCGCTACTTCTAGTTGGATCAGTGTATATGCTAGGGGGGTTCTGAGCGTTCTTTTCATCCCCAAACCGTCATCGTGTCGACGCGTGGTTGGAGATTTTTATAAACACGTAAGCTTTTTTTTTATTGATGAATAATTTATTTGATCAATTATCAAAAATCATAATAATTTATTATATTAATTTTTTGTGTGCATGTGAATATTTGTCTGCATGTGTGGATGTGTATGTTTGTGCATGTTAATTTTTTATGTGCATGTGAATGGTTGTGTATTTTTATATTTTTTTCTATACGTGTGAATTTTTTGGCACACGTAAATTTTTAATTATATTAATTTTTGTGTGCATGTGTATGTTTGTGTGCATGTGTATGTGTGCATGTGAATTTTTTGTGTGCAGGTGTATGTATGTTTGTGTGCTAAAAAATAAAGATTTTTTTCCTTTTCTTTATTTCATTTTTTTAATAATATGTTTTTTTTATTTTTTCAGTTATTTTTGACCGGTTTTTTGTAGGCTTGTTATCTTTTTTATTCTAAAAAAAAAAAAAAAAAAAAAAAAAATGGACAGTCTTGATTTTGTGTTTCCGGCTCGGTATAATATTCCTGGCGATCATGAACAGATCCTTCCTCCGGAAATAATCGACCTGGTCGATGATTGAAACAGGTAATTAATTGTTATCCTTAATTAAAATTATTAAAATGCTAATAATTATATGTTATTTTATCACTAGCTTATCATTTTACACAATCTGGCACCCGGGCTTCAGTCATCACACGCATCCATTCTTAAATCCAATCCCAATATTAATAACTCCCCCCCCCCCACATTAAATCAATAACTCATGCATAAAATCAATCAATCAATAACCTATACATACATACATAAAATCAATCAATCAATAACCCATACATACATAAACCATACTTCAGTAAACTGCTAATGCTAATAATTGTTTTTTATATTCAATTTTTTTGTAATTTTCCCGATTTATTGTTCTTTTATATCGAATTTTTTGTGATTTTTTCCCGATTTTTATTACCAATTTGTATCATTTTCGTACTTTTCCTGATTTATTGTCTTATTCCCGATTTTTTTAATACCAATTTATGTAATTTTCATCTTTTGTATAATTTTTTTTCATGTTTGTTCTGATTCATTGTATTTTTGATCTTTCAGTTACTAAAAAAAAAAAATAAATTATTCTGACGTATTATTAAGTTGATTATAATATTAAAACTATAATATTTAAACAAATATAAAAAAAAAAAAAATATTTGGTAAAAACAAAAAAATCTGTTGTAAATAATTTATTTGTTTCAACCTATCATTTAATCTATCCTATCAAATTTATTAGTTTAACCTGTCTTTTTAATCTATCCTTTTGAATTTATTCTTGACCTATCTTTCTGATAAATTTATTGATTAATTTAGTCTATTCTTATAACTATGAACCTAACATAACCTTTTAATTAATATATAAATTAAGTCTGTACTTACAAGCTATAAAACCTATCATAACCTCTTTATTATATAAATTTAACCTGTACTTACAAACTATAAAACCTAACATAACCTCTTAATTATTACATTAATTTAGCCTATACTTACAAACTATAACATAACCTCTCAATCAATATAGAAATTAAGTCTACACTTGTAAACTATAAACATAACCTTTTAATTATAATGATTATTATATTAATTTATTAGCCTATACTTATGAACTATAAATCTTAATATAACCTCTTAATTAGTTTTCTGATTGAAAAAAATATGAAAAATTAATAATTAAATTGAAAAGGTAATCACAAATAATACAAGTTGGTATGAGGATGAATATTTTTTTTATTGTATATTCAGAGTTCCATACGTAAAAATTAGAATTTGTTGGATTTACCCCCCAGATACATCAAAAAAAGTTGCCTCTTCATGGCTAGTATACATAGTTTTTTAAGTTCTTCAGGTTTGGCTTCGTAAAACTTCGCCGTTCGTGGTGGTAAGAAAACGTTGAAATCCTCACGGATTCTGGCAATAATGCGGAGTCCATATTTCGTATAAATCATCTTCAGTTCCGGAACTTCAAATTTTTCGTTGACTGGAAGATCTGCGAATCTGTGTGTTGGAAGGAAATCCTCCAACCGGTTAGTTAAATTTTTTTCAGTAAGATCGATTGTTCTGTAATTAAATTTATTAATCAATAATTATTGTAATTAGTTAATCATTGATAAAAGACAACTTTTGAGGTTATACATACCTTATACTTGTTGAATATGATTTTTTTTAGGTTATACACTGAATTATGATTTTTTTCAGGTTATACACTGAATTATAATATATATAGGTTATGATTTTTTAGCGTAATCACGTAGATTTGACTTTTACGATTTTTTCAAGAGTCTGTTGAGCTCTGGGAAAAAGAGCTCGTTTATATGTGCTCATACCCTCCATCATCAACTTGACCTGATTGGTGTTCTCATTTACCCCCTCTACAACCTCATCGATGTAAATTGGTTGATGCAAGTCTGAACCTGCACGATAACGTCACGAAAAACGTTCCAGAAGGACGCTTACCTTCAAATTCAAGACAACTGCGCAGTTAAAACTGGTTTTAATTGCGTTGTAACAAAACTTCCGAGAATGTGACGTCATCAAACAGGTTTCGACTTGTCGGTCTATAAATAGATTTCTGAGAATGTTACGTCATTCAATTGCGTCGTAATAAAATTATTGTAAACATACAGCTAGGGTATGCGTCCACAACGCTTAGCATGGTCACGAACCATACCGATAAAACAGCACAGACACGAACCATGTCGATAACACTTAGCGTAGACACGAACCATGTAGGTAACACTTAGCATAAACACGAACCATGTCGATATCCAATGATAATAAACGGTAAAAACTTACCGACTCAGTAGTCGGTAGAATACAACAAAATGGCCGCAAATAAGCACAAAATGACCGCAAATGTGCACGAAATGGCCGCAAATGTGCACAATATGGCCGCGAATAAGCACAAAATGGCCAAAAACATTAATAAAACCGGACATACCGACCGCGCTGATACCGACTGCCAGTAAAACAGTCGGTAAAACAGAGTGTATTAATGATAAAACAGACGGCCCGTTGGTATCTGCTCGGTCGGTACGGCAGGAACCTACAAGTGCTGCTGTCCCAAAACCCCCATCATTACACTACTGGTTTAACTTTTTCTCCCTGTATTGATCACGTTTATTTTGATCGGGACAGATATTCTTAGCGATATTTGGATTTGGGATGAATCACAATGGTCCACAGAAGTAGAAATAAAATGTTTTATAAGGGGTTAACAGATACATTTAATATGGCGGCCCGTGGATACTTGGGTTACTGTATTTACTGCGTTTATTTACATTCTGACCAATATTCTTTGAGATACTTGAATTGTGGGTGAATTTCGAACTTAGCAGGGCGAATTGGAACTTAGAAGGGTCCATTGGTTCAAGAAAAAAGTTTTTGTGGGGTAGGAGAGAGTAAATCAAGTATCGTGGACTGTGGAAACTTTCTGCACTTGTTTATCGCGTTTTTTTTTGGATTTGGGCGGATTTTCTTAGAATTGTTTTAATTTAAGTCATGAGGGTCCACGGAAGATGAAAAAAAAATTTATAAATAGTGAGAGAGCAAATCAAACATAGCGGATTTTTGACACTTTGGTTACTATGTTTATCGCTTTTATTCAAATTGGGACGAATACTTCTGAGAATCTTTAAATTAAGGACGAGTCGAAAGGGTTGAAGGATGTTAAAACAAGTATTTTGTGGGGAGTGGAACGGTCAATCAAATATGGCGGATAGTTGACCGTTGTGTCACTAGGTTTATAGCGTTTATATAAATTAATACGGATATTTTTGTGAATATTTAGATTGCAGACAACCTAGAACGGTCCAACGTTCTGAGTAATAAATATTTTGTATCGCGGGACAGGGTAAATCAAATATTTCGGTCTGTGGAAGCTTTGAGCACCGTGTATGTCGCGTTTATTTAGATTGAGACGGACATTTTTAGAAATCCCGGGAAAAAAAAAATTATATATAATAAGATATAATGATATAAAATTATATAAAGTTATATATAATTTTATGTAATCATATATAAATTTATTAAATTACATGTATAATTAAATAAAATTATTTATAATTTTGCATAATTGTACATAGTTATATATGGCATATCTAATTATTCCAAACTTTTTATCCATAAACACACATGACTATATACATTTATATACAGTTTTATAATAACGATTTATATTTATATATAATTCTATAGCTCTTTCTAATTTTATTATATATAAATATAAATAATCATATATATATATATATATATATATATATATATATATATATATATATATATATATATATATATATATATAAATGTACATAATTGGGTTATCTTCTATATAATCTTACATATGTATACTTTCCCCGTGAAAAATGAAACATACATGGCCATGTATTAATACTCCATGCATGGCCATGTATGAAAATTGGCCAGACATGGCTATATATGGTTATGTATGACCATACATGGCCATGTATGGCTATACATGGCTTGATACGGCCATATATAACTATGTATAAAAATTTTAAATAAATTAAAAAAAATTTTTTTTTTTCAATTATTTTGGCGATGCAGAGATTATTCGATATGCGAATAATTGAATTTCTAATCGAAATGGAAATTTTCGACTCAGAGAAAAAACGCTAAACTTATTAATAACCGCACCCGCTTTAGTAGGATTCGAACCCGGGACTTTCCGTACGAGAGACCGACGCTTTGATGACTAGGCTATGTATGATTCATTTTTCACGGGTATATAAGTAAAAATTCCGAATTTTTCGGTGTGTAAATGGGTCCGAGTAACCTCTACGATGTACGCTTAGGATAATGATAATGCCTTCGGTAAGACAGAAGTCGAAAAAAATCGAGATAATTTTGAAACAAAATCGAAAGAATTTTCGGAAAAAATAAAAATTGTTTTTTTTTTTTTGTTTTAATTTCTGAAAAAGTTAATCTCTGATCAAAAAAAAATTTTTTTTACTTAAAAAATAAATAAATATGAGAAAATTGCTCATAATGGTGATTTTTGCGAATACAAAGAATTTAAAACTTCGGAGCACTATGAAGAAAAAATCACAGCGCTTTGAATTTTCTATGGATTTTAGGGGAAACTTCAAGGTTCCAGAATTACCGACGATATCCTCCGTTCATCCATTTTGTCAAAAGTTAAACCAAGTTATCCAAATATCCTTAATTATGCGAAATTTTTGTCTTTTTTTCAGTAAAAGTTTTAAATTCAAAAAAAATTTTTTTGTTTAAAGCCATTCACGGTATTGTATAGACAATATTACGTAGTTTTTAAAACTCTCCTTTGATTTCCTACACGATCATTATTTCCAGAGTTATTGATTATTAGAGTCAAAAAGAACTTTTTTGCTTTGATTGAAGATAATTCCACGGCAAATCATCTTTTATGTTTATTATTATATTATAATATATTATATTAACAAAAGGCTTTTTGATTACGTCAAATTGAAGGGCATTAATTTTTTTAAAAGAACTTTCGAAGGAAACAAGAAAAACATTTTTTTTCAAGCCCGTAGATCTTTCTTTAGATGAGAAAAAATTTGGAAACTTTTTATTTTGGGTGATTTTCTTAGGGTTACTCAAGATCCAAATTTTTTTTTTTTGCTTTACGATTATTTTCCTCGGATTTACTCCGCTCGTTAAAAATCACCCAATAATTTGGATTTTTTTTCATATCCTTTAATTTTTGTGACTAGTGTACTTGTTGAAATAATTAATCATTTATTACGATATTTTTTAAGGATTTTTCTGAGTTTTATGGTTTAACGTTTTAAAAATTATTAAAATTTTAATTTAAAGTTGTCAAATTAATTAAATTACATATGTGTAGCACAGTAAAAATCACTAAATTTTTTATTTCTACTAACGAATTCTAAACTTTTTAAGTTTTTTAATTTTTTCTGGCTATCGTTGTTTATAACTCTATATAATTATCTAACAAATCATTCAATTTACAGTGAATTCTGAAGATATAAAGAATAGCAAGTTGCTGCATTTCGATGATTCTGTTAGAGCGAAGCCGTCTAATGAGAATATTAATTTAAATGGCGATAAAGTTTTAAAATCTGATAAATTAAATGATTTATCTGATAATTTTGATTCTAAACCGTTAGTGATTTATGAGAATGAAAGGACCTGCGAATTTTCTGATCTTGATAATTGTAAGAGTAACTTGCTGAATTTCGATGATTCTGGTACAGAGGAGCCGTTCGGGGAGAATATCAATTTAAATGGCGATCAAATTTCAAATTCTAATAAATTAAATGAATTCATTGATAATCCGGATCTAAAATCTTCAATTATTAGTCCGCATGCCGTAATCATCGAATGTTCTGATTTTGATCATTCTGATCAATCTATTAATATTGAAGAACTCGACATTCAATTCGCTGATGGGTTCATTCTCTCCCACTTAACAGTTCTACCTAAGAATGATGAAAATGATCCAGTTGACGATGATGATTCGGATATCCCTACTGCAACCATCCACGATAATAATAATAATTATGTTCTTTTCGATGCAGATTTATCGATTCCTCCTAAAATTATCGAAGGTAGTAAGTCATGCGCTATAAATGACACTACAATTAATCCCAATGATATTACTGATACTCCCGTAACTATATCCAATAAATCTTATACTTTTTTTGATTAAATAATAATCGTTCCTTCTGTTTTTTGGGTAAAGTATTGGAACGGAACAATTTATTTGACGAAGGGCTGGACAAATTTTTTTAATAAAATTTTAGAAAATCATGAAAAATTGAAGCTTTGTGTTTTTACATTTTCAGGAAATAAGTGCTATGAAAAAAAAAATAAATAAAAAATAACAAATATTCCATTGCTAAAGCAAAGTGCAAAAATTATTCATGTACAGACTTTAAATTTATTAGTTACACTCCAATTGTTGCACCTTTTACCGATATTGAAATCCATATTGAAACATGTGGAGCAATCAAACATGACTCGAAAGATGTACACCGCCGATTTTGCAATGGAGAAGAGCGTGAAGAAGTTGCTGCTAAATTAGAGAAAGAAAAACCAGGAGTAGTTAAGTTAAATATGTTACAAAACATAGACAAAGAATGTCTAGAAGCCAATAATCGTAATCGCGCGCTGAGCAGTACAATTCTTCAAAAAATTTCAAGTGAAAACAGAGCTAGTAATGACTTGGATCACAATTTTATGATGTATATAAAAAAGTTACAGGACAGATACGAAACTTTGCGACCGCATGACAAACACGCAGATTACATACAAAATATTAGCTTTAAACCATTCTTTTTAATTTTATATACTGTTCGTCAAATTCAATATATGCTATCTCAAAAAGGGAAAGGTTTCCTCCATTTTGACGCCACAGGAACTATTATTGCACCGATAAAAAATTTGAACTGCAAACGAATTTTATATTATGTTCTCTCTCTACCAGGAAAACACAACGAGTACGGACCTTGTCCAGTAGCTGAGTTTATTTCTTCTGTACATGACGCTCATCACCAATCTATTTTTTTCTTAACAATTAATAATACCTTACGTCATTTTACAGATAGAAAACTAATAATTCATAAAGTAGAAACTGATTTTTGTTTGGCAAGTATTCAGGCATTATATTCGGCTTTAATCAATTTACATTAAAAAAATATTTAGAAATGACACATGAAATTGCAACAAATAAAACAATTGAAGATATAAACTTCAATGTTGTCCATATATGCTCGACCCATTTGATCAACACAGTTAGAAGAAAAATTAAAGATTGCAAAATGAAACCGACTACAAGAAAAATTGCTTTGCATTGGATTTCCCAGCTCATACACTGCACAACGATTGATAATGCTGAAAAAGTGTTTGCCAATGGTTGCATGGTATTCAGTCATAAGTACAGAAAATTTAGATAAGTATGTAGATGACATTTTACCGGATTATGGAAAGAAAAAAAATGATAATGACAGCTCTTTTGATAACAATGACATGGAAATGGAGGATGATGAAAATGATGTTAGTGATTGCGATGAAAACGATATTGAAAATGATACAACAAAGGATGCAAAAGAAGAAAACAAAAAATTACGTCATGGATCAGCTTGTTGGGTGGTATTTAATGAAGTTTATTATAACGTAAAAAAATTAGACATAGAAAGAGAAAACTCGACTGATAATAAACATTTTTCGGAAGCCTTTATTAATTATTTGATGGAACATTTGATACCAGTTTATTTGCTTTGGTCGGGGATAATTCTTTGTTTATTGGACTATAAAGGTGTAAATTTTATACGATACAGTAACGCAACTGCAGAGACTTTTTTCAATGACGTTAAAAATAATTATTTCAAGAAAGAGAAACGTATTTTATTGCCAAGATTTATGGATAAAATGGGAGATATCATTGAAGGTAAATTAACTGAATGACAACATACGTTTCAAACAGAAAGACAGAGAGAGAATGAAGAAAAAAATAAAAAGGAAAAACGTAGAATTAGAAGAAAACCAGGTAGATTATGTAGATGATTAGATTTTTGCTAGCGAAGGGTAGGATCGATCAAAACATGGGGCATACTTTACGCAGCAAAAATTCAAAAGATTGCCTTATGATTGCGAAAAAAAAAATAAAAAATTAAAGAAGGATATTATTGATACTAAATTAGAAGAAAATGATAAAAACATGACAGAAAACTGTGACGATACCGACTTATATAAAATGACTACAGAAAATGAAATTAATGCATCTAAAATATCATATTCTGACCACAAAAAAACTGACACATTTATAAATTTATTTTCTAACACCATCCAATATCCAAAGAATTTTCCAGATAACGACAAAATCATTCATGGCAACCATTTAACAAAAAAAAGTTTCAAACCTTAAAAAAAAATGAAAAATTAGAAGACAATATAATAAATGCTACTTTGAAATTATTTGAAGATATGGCAAGATTAAAAAATTTTAAAATATTAGTTCTAGAAACTTTTTTTCTACTGATCGGATGGATAGAAAAAAATTAGGGAATGGATTCAGATGCTGGGCTGAAAGTGTGGAAATGGGATCATACGGTGTGTGGGTTTCGCCTATATACCATAACAATCATTGGACACTTTTAATTACCGTAAAAGACCATAAAATATTTTTGTATATTGATTCTATGTTGAAAACAAGAAAAGCACTGGAAAAATTAATTGAAGGTTATTGTACATTAGTAAAAGAATATTGGAAAGAAGATCAGCAGCTAATTAGTAAGGAATAGATACTTGTGAAACCAGGAGATGTGTTAAAGCGATGCACATACTCACGCGGATAAACATAAATATTCTGTTCTTTGATACATTCCGAAAGTTTTACTGGTTGAAATCAATAACAATCCACTGATTCATTTTAAGAAAGCATATTGAAGAAAAAAAAGTACAATTTATTTGTAAAACGAAAAAATCCTAATAAAAATAATAAATAAATTATCATAATGAAAGTGATAATTTCAATAATATAAGATTCTCAATGGAAGCAATGAAAAGTAATTAAAAAAAATCATTTAAAAATTAGATTAAAAAATCAGATGTGGGTGAACCAAGTTTCAAGTATCAGCCGAATTTTGAGAACGTTTCACTCTTTACGAGAAATTTCTTTGCTTGTTTTCAAGGATCTGAACACTGCATCGGAAGTCCCATTTTCTCGAAGAATATCTGTCTTGATTGATAAACTAAAAGATCGAGGTGTCCCAAGTATCAACGTCTGCTTTATTTAATTTAAGCTGTCACTGGCCATGAAATATTGTTCTTTTTTTTTTACTTTTTTAGATTTCTTCAACTCTTCCCAAATTTCAACAACCCCGACGATATTTGTCCCAATTTAAAAAGTGATAAAAACACAGTGTCCCGAGTTTCAACCGTCCACCATATTTGATTTACACTTTCACTGCTTTTAAAAAACTTTTTTTGACATCCTTGAACCCTTTCGACACGTCCAAAATTAACATATTTCTAAAAATATCTGTTTCAATCCAAATAAACGCGATAAACACGGTACTCAAAGTTTCCACAGTCCGCTATATTTGATTAACCCTCTCCCTTCCCACAAAATATTTTTTCTTACACCGTCGAATCCTCTTGAATTGTCCTAAATTTAAATTTTCACGAGAATATACGACTTAATTAATATTAACGCTATAAACTTAGTGACACTACTGTCAACCTTCCACCGTCTTTGATTTACCCTTTCACTCCTCACCTAGTATTTTTTTTTTGACAACATTAAACCCTTTCGGCTCGTCCTGGATTCGAATATTCCTCAGATTATCCGTCCTAATTAAAATGAACGCGATACATAGGGTGACTCGAGTTCCAACCGTCCGCCATATTTAATTTACCCTCTCACTCGTTATAAAATATTTTTTTTTGACATCCTTGAAGCCTTTCAACTCCCCCGGAATTAAAAGATGCTCAGAAATATCCGTCCCAATTGAAATAAAGGCGATAATAAAGCAGTGACCCGAATTCCAACCGTCCGTTATATTTGATTTGCCATTTCACTTCTTATAAAATATTTTTTTCACATCCTTGCCCCCTTTCGACTCGTCCTGAATTCAAATATTCCGAAAAATATTCGTTCAAAATTAGAGAAACGCGATAAACACGGTTCTCAAAATTTCCACGGTCCGCCATATTTGATTTACCCTCTCCCTCCCCACAAAAAAATTTTTTTGATCTTCTAGACCTTTTCGACTCGTCATAAATTCAAATATCCCTGAGAATATCCGTCCTCATGTGAATAAAAGCGATCAACGTAGTGACCTAAGTTTCCTCAGTCCACCTTATTTGATTTACCTTTTCACTCCTCACAAAATATTGTTTTTCACTTCCTCAGACCCGCCTAACTTCTTCCAAATCGAAAAGTTCCCGAATAAGTCCGTCCCAATTCAAACAGATGCCGTTAACATAGTCACTCATGTTCAATCGCCCGTTATGTTTGATTAACCCTCTCACTCCTCAAAAAATATTTTTTTTGACATCCTGGAACCCTTTCGACTCGCCTTAAATTCAAATATCTCTAAGAATATCTGTCCCAATTTAAATAAACACGGTAAATACAGCGGCCCAAGTTTAGACCGTTCGCTATATTTGATTTACCTTTTTACGTTTTACAAAATATTTTTTCTTGACTACCGTCGACCCTCCCGACTTGCCCCAAATTAAAATATCCCTAAAAATATCCGACCCTATTCAAAAACATGCCGTATACATAGTGATCCAAGTTTCAACCCTTCGCTATATTTAACTCACCCTTTTACTCTTTACAAAATATTTTTTCTTGACTACTGTCGGCCCTCTCGACTTGTTCCAAATTGAAATTTCCCTTAAAATCTCTGTCCCAATTTGAATATATGCCGTATACAAAGTGACCCATGTTTCAACCGTTCGCTATACTTTATTTACCCACTCACTCTTCACAAAATTTTTCTTTTTGTCTTCCTTGAACCCTCCCGACTTGTCCTAAATTCAAATTTGCCGAAAAATATCCGTCCCAATTTAAATATATGTCCTTTACATGGTGACCCGTTTCAATCGTCTGCTATATTTGATTTACACTCTCACTCGTAGCAAAATATTTTTTTTTGACATCCTGAGACCCTTTTAACTCGCCTTAAATTTGAATACCTCTGAGATTATCAGACCTAGTTCAAATAAACGCGATAAATACAATTACCCAATTTTCAACTATCTGCTATATTTAATTAACGCTTTCACTCTGCAGAAGATATTTTTTTTACCTCCTTGGACCCGCCCATCTTGTCCCCAATTGAAATTTCCCAAAAAATGACCGTCCCAATCCTAATACACGTCGTATACATAGTGACCCAAGTTTCAACCGTTCACTATATTTGATTCACCCTTTTACTCTTTACATAATATTTTTTCTTGACTACTGTTGACCCTCCCGACTTGTCCGAAATTGAAATTTTCCTTAAAATCTTCGTCTCAATTTAAATATATGCCGTATACATTAAGGTGCTTCGTTTGAAACAACTATTTTTTTCTTTCCGCTCCCACTCCGAAATTTTATTGGTAGTACCCCGAAAAAAATTCCCTAAGAGTTTGAGCCCTTAAAATTAATATTAAGTACTCGACCACAGCTTGTGAAGATTCCCCATTTAAAATACAGGTAAACTTTGGTTTTTATTTTTTTAAATTCTATAACTCTGCGGCATTTTATGATATCATCTCGCCCGGAACCGGGATTTTCTCAGAATTAAATCTACTACAAAAGTATCTTTGTCGCGAAGTCGTAACTCATACGGGTGGGGTACTACGGACCGCTAAACCGAATTTTTTTATAGAATTATTGTTTTTTCTCTCATTATCTCATAAACAACAAGACCTACAGAAAAAATGCAAATAACAATTCTATAGAAAATTTAATTTCCTACAAAAAAGGTCTCTAGCACCGAAACACTCAGACTGATATTTTCGGAGATATTAGTCAAATCAAAAATCAATATTTTCAAAGATTTGATTTGACATTTTATGGGAATTCAATGCTACTTGAACTTCAATAATCAATATCTCAGAAAATATCAATCTGAGTGCTTCGGTGCTAAGGACCTTTTTTGAAGGAAAATAAATTTCCTATAATATCGTCGATTACAATTTTCCTGTAGGTCTTGTTGTTTATGAGATAATAAGAAAAGAAACAAGAATTCTATGAAAAAGTCGACCCTCCCGTTTAGTCCCAAATTGAAATTTGCCTTCAAATGTCTGTCCCAACTTAAATATATGCCGTATACATAGTGACCTAAGTTTCAACCAATCGCTATCTTTTATTTACCCACTCACTCTTTACAAAATTTCTTTTCTTGTCTTCCGTGGACCGTTCCGACTTGTCCTAAATTCAAATTTTCCGAAAAATGTCCGTCGTAATTTAAATATATGTCCTTTACATGGTGACCCGTTTCACCCGTCCGCCATATATGATTCTTCTTTTTATTTCTAATAAAATATTTTTTTTTGACATCCTGGACGCCTAGCAACTTTTCTCAAATTCAAATTTCCTTAAAAATATCCGTCCATATTCAAAAACATGCTGTATACTGTTACGTCCCGATGGTAATTGGAACAATGGGGAAAAGAGATTTTATATTTTAGAAATCTACAGATTTCTAGGAATGATCCCTGATCTCAAAAAAAAATTTATTTCTACTTACGTTGGTGGGAAAAGGGGACCGATTTTAAAAAGGGTACCTTTTCCTTTTGAAAATTACTCCAAGACTATTAGTTCTATGTGGTCGTCAGGAACCCCCGTGTACGGCTCCAGCAGAGAAGGTCCGGACAGGAATTTATCAGCATAAAAATGGAACCTTGGATCCGCGTCGCTGATGTAAATAAGAGGTATGGGCCTCTCGACCTCAGTGATCGGGATCAGTTTGTATTTGAGTTTCTTAACCCTAAAGTTTTTGGGAAGGATAGTGGTTTTCCTTACGAAGGGCAAATTAGGTCTGGTTAGTGGTTGGTGGTAACGTTCACCAGAGCACAATTTGTCATACTCCGTACAGGAGTCACAATCACAATATTTAGGTTTCGAATCAGAGCCCCTAGGCCGGCGTACTTTCGGCGCCATTGATTCTGTTCGAAAACATTTTTATAACGATATTTGTCCCGAAAGATGCTCTCGGAAATAATAATGGTAATTAGAAGAGAAAGATAAAGTAATCGATTTGCTCCTGACTTAACAATGCAGAATTCACCTACTGACTCACAACCAGATGTTTTACTTGATTTGAGTGATTGGGATTCCTCTTATTTATTGAATTATTTGACTAGGATTAAATCGAGGGAAAGGAAATAAGTAATTGATAGGAAAATTTTTAATACACTCAGTGAAACAATGAAGGGGTCATTGACCAACCCAGGTCGCTCTCTCAGTTGCTATCACTCATCATTGTGTATTTTTTCTTTGGGAAAAATTTGAGATAGCTATTTTCCTTGATAGTAGGGGAGTATGGATGGCCAAAAAAAAAAAGGGTTTTGGATGTTGGGTACGGGTTCATAGAGTTGAGTGGATTTACTTAAAATAATAAAACAAATTTTCGTGGAAGTAAATTGAATTTAAATTATACAAAAAGGCTAAGTAGAAAATCTTAGTTCTGAGTCAGGCAGTGAATAGCTGATTTCCAGCAGGATTTGAAGACAATAATTTTCCTACCATAGACTGAATGATAAGTCTACCAAAAGGGGTAAAATCCACCTTTTATGAAATCTTATAAAACATGTCAATGGTCATGGAAGAAATCATTGTTCAACCTTGCAAACGGACTACGATTGAAACATCAAAATGAATTTAAAAAAATTTATATGATGGATAAAAGTTAAATTATAAATATATTCCTGTCTTTATTTAAATCGAAACCTTTGAAGAAAATTCAAAAGGAAAAAACAAATCTTGTTTAAGGTATTTTGGATTGATTCGAATAAATAATCAAAAAAGATTTTATTTATTAATAGGTTGAAAAAAAGAAATAAAATTGAATAGAATTAGGAAAACAATTTTTAGAATTGTAGTAAAACAAAATTTTCTATCGTGAACCTTTCTCGTAAAATGAATTGAATTATAAAGAAAACAGACTACTGAAATATTTAGATAATCGAAAATAATAATTATAACACTCCTTCATATAAAACAAAGCTATATATGGAAGGTTGATTATGTATGAAAAATTAATTCTTTTAATGTAAAGAATATTCGTTAATTTCTGTTTGATGATTCTAAGTTAAATGTGTGTCATGATTTCTCTCACCATCTAATAACCTTCGATTATGTCCGTCGGATAACTCAACTAAGTTGAGTTAATTAACGAAACCTCAAATTTTATTAGATTTTATTATTTAAAGTTAATGCTAGTTCTATTTGTTTGTATTAGTAGTTGTTGTTTGCGTGAAAGGTTTGTTAAAAGAAGTTAACATGCAATGTCTGTTTACCGAGTTTATTTGTAAAATTATTTTAGTGTTATTAGGAAAACAATTGTTCACAAATAGTTCACAAATTCTGTATTAGATAAAGGGAAAGAGAGCATACTTTCGTAAACCAAACAAAATCGTTACCTGTTATCGTGAGGAAAAGAGAAAACTGAAAAAGAAATTCTAAATTTTAAATTTCACACACTTGTTTTAATTTCACCAAATTTTATAAATCTTCCACGACTAATATTTTAATTTATTTGTTTTAATTGCCCATATAACACAAGTAAAGAAAAATCACTGCACTTTCTTTTAATATTTTTAACGAAGGGGAAACAATGAATTTTATTTAACTGATTTGTAGATGTATCCTTGAGATGATCCGTGAGTAAAATTTTAACGTGTTAAGAATCCGTGAAGGAAAATGAAATCTTTGGAATCCGTAGATGAGATGAAAATCCTTGAAATAAAATTGAAATCCTGAATGAGAGTGAAAATCCTCGAAATAAAACTGAGATCCGTGACTGAGAATGAAAATCCTCGTATAAAAATTGAAATCCGTAGTTGAGAATGAAGATCCTCGTATAAAAATTGAAATGAGAATGAAGATCCTCGTATAAAAATTGAAATTCGTAAATGAGAATGAAAATTCTCGTATAAAAATGGAAATCACACTAAACTGTACTTGTAAAAACTCAAAAAAAAACGGGGTAACACCCGGCAGGAACGAAGCGTAAAAACGAACTGATTAATTAGCGGCTGCAGTGACTTTTATTTACATTGTAACATTAGATGGACCCCCATGGTAGGGGCTATGAGAAAAGACGCAGAAACACTCTCCCATAGTTATTGTTTTAATCATCAAAAATTTATCGATGATCCAGCTCTTCCGGCGTTATCGGAGGTAAAATACTGGGAATCTTTATTTATTTAAATAAATACGATATGCTTCATAAGCAATCATATTTATTTAAACAAATCTGAGATGCTTTCATCATCTGATAAATTTATTAACGAATAAATTATTTAAAATTATAGATACTTTTTAAATATTACAAACCCAAAATGTGATAGATACTAGATAATAATCAAATTTACTATTTTGATAATTTTGCTTTTAAATTTGAGGGTTTTACAGCCCTCTGGACTGTCTTTTCTCGATTTTTAGTATCAGGCTAGCAGCAAGAGTAAGTTGGTCATTTACTCTGGCTGCGGGCGTTTCTTTTCTTTATTCTTGGGCCTTGCTCTTATTGTTTTACTCCGCCCGGTATTCAGGTTACCGCATGGTATTCCTAACGCCCACTCATGTTTTGTTTCACCTACTCATATGCTCTCTTTCGTACAAAGATGGTGTATTACAAATTAATTAAATTATGTTTATGCATGCTGCATCTAGCTGTTTTATGTATGTATGTCATACATGCAATATTTATGTATTAAATATATATATAAAATAGAATATTTTTATAAATTTAATTGTATATTGAGAAGAATGTTTGTATGTTTTCATACATGCAAAGTTTAGTGTATGTTATACATGCACATATTATTTCTTAAATTTAGTATCTGTGTTTAAATTAATTTATTATAAATAATTATTTTTTGGACTCTAATATTTAAATCACATTTATACCTGCGCATATACTTCCATATGTGCATATACACAATATTGTAATATGTATGTATACGCACATGAATCATTTGCATATGCGCAACTACAAATATTTGCCTTATTCTTACTGTATTTCCTTAATAATAAAGGTTATATATAAATATATATAATTATATATATGTATATATATATGTATCTCTTATGTACGAACATATATATATATACATATATATATATGTGTACACTCTTCGAATCATATACATATACATAGTAATCAAGTTAAATTTACATTTTCCTTTAAAGTATAAATTTTATGAAGGTATCATACGGGAACGGTCCATATGAGTTGTTCATGCTGGGCCTTTCCCAGAATAATAATGATATCTTCGGATAAGTGCGTTATGGTAAAGTGTTGAAGGGTGACGAGGACGTAACACCCTCCCCCTTAGTTGAACACACGGGGTTATGGATCGTGTGTTCTACGAAGCTTACTTAACAAAACGGGATCGACACCCTTCAAGATGTTAGATGTTGACCCGCTTGTTCCGATTGACCCCATTGACCCGCTGCCTGTTAAGTCATATAGACTTTTACTGGATGCCCCAAAATACTGCCTTGGTGGTGGTGCTGGTTGAGTGTTGACTGGCTCATTGATTATTATATCGGTTGGTGATTCACTGGATTGGTCCGGTTGTTGTGAATTCTTCTGATGATGTTTGTGTAATAAATACGAGGTGAGCGCATTCCAAAAGGCACCAAATAGTTCCGTTCCGCAACCATATACTTCGTGTAACGCTTTACCCTGAATAATAGTGTCGGCCGCATATTTAATAATTTTGATGATCATCAATATTGCCATTAACCCAGCACTCACTGATCCAAAAGTTACAAAGGCGCCCCATATTTTCTGGGCTGTTGACTCAGCAATTCTATTCAGTGCATCTTCGTCCAAGAGTCCCATCAATGATATTTGTTTGTCTCCAGTTGATCTTCCAGTTACACCCCTGGCTATTGAATTTAATAGTGCTTCTCTTTCCACTGGAAACATGATACGATCTCTTAATTTCTCCAAATCCTCTTGCGAATAAATTCCACTTTGAGCTAGGTGTGATGGTTCATCATAACTCCAGCTTGGTTCTGTTTCCGGCTTCAAACTTTGTGGTGATGGGGCTGTTGATACTTTTGGTAGAAACTGGTACCACCTTCCATCGATGTCAAATTGGATAGGCAGGAGTTCGTTGCACTCCACTATTGTACCCTTTTTTGTTAAAGTTCTTGACTTCGGAGTAAGGAAGTAGCTCTCATTTTTGTAAGTGACAGGCAGCTCTTGGTAGCATTCTTCTGCTTGGCGTTTCTTAACTGGTACTCCAATGCACTTGATGACGTGCACAACTTCCCCGGCAATGACAGTGTAATACCCTGGGGCTTTCATTAATGCGTAGCTGAACTGGTCCGGATTTATTGAAGACAGGGCCAGGCTATTCATGAGTATTCTTCTCTCCAACTCACATCGATGAACCAATATGTCATGATATAAATTATTCATTTGCAAACGGATGTGTCTTTCGACGTATACGAATTTTGAATTGATGTACGTAAAGATGTCCATATTGTCAACCTTGATTTTTCCCTCATTTGGTGCCCCTCCTCCTTCGACGATGAATAATTTTGGATGTTCGGTGCTGATGACTCTGTACCCACATAAGTCATGTACCACCTTCCTTGCTAATGCGAACGTAATATCCTCTGTTGTGACTGTGTATACATCTGGATTTGGTGCGCTTCCGAAAATGTGAGTGGCCATCCCTTCATATAAGACTCCAAATTTAGTGAGTGGACAGCTATCCGCAGGTATGTCTCGCCAAAACGCTGAATATCCTGTCCCATCTATACATTTTAAGTCTTTTAAATTACATTTATGCCCTGACCTCAGAGCAACCATCCCGGATTTGATGTCGACTCGACCCATGTATTTATTAACAGTAATATACAAATTGGCATCCACTACCACCTTGGTCCAATCTCCAAAAGGATCGCTGTACGCTGTACCCTCACATGTGCCATCATTACCCAAGGATCCACCCAGCATGACATGACGATGATTTGTTGAATTCCGCTGGAGCCCATTGACTGGAACGTTGTACGCAAGAGGAAATGACCCCGTATGATACATGTCGCGACATAATGATTCGCTTAAATCTAATAAGTAATTTCTACGATAGTTAGCAACAACTGAGGAATGAGAGTGCATTCCACAGCGATGTATTTGTCGATCAATTTCAACTCTACATTCAATAATTTCTACTTCCCTAAAATCTATGGTTTGTAATAATTGTATTTTAATATTCTTTGTCTTAACTTTAATTTCTGGAATATTACATTCCTCTACATCTAATAATGATATTGTCGTCAAATTTAGAGTTCCTCCACCACAGTCGTACCCCAGTAGCCCATATGCAGAGGGAAGGAGAGCCACGAAGGCAATGAAAATTGGCCAAAACTTCGTCATTTCTTTTTTTTTTCAATTTAGTCTTTGTTTTATCTGTAACAATTAACGAGTTTTTCGCAACTTATTAATGTGAACCCTCTTTACGAGGCTACCTATACTAATTTTTACATTTTGATCAGGTAATATCTCTACTACACTATGTGGACCACTATAGTGTGGATCTCCTTTCCCCTTACGCGGTTCTACAAGTAAATAAACTAAGTCTCCCATTTTTAAATGTTCAGGTTTTATGTTTCGATCATAATATTCCTTAGATTTTAGTTTAGATTTGTTTAAATTTTCAGCTGCGATATGTTCAGCTCTATGTATTTTATTAAATAATTTTTCAAGATACTCTTTATAACTTATGTTAGTTTCATCACTGACTGGTACGCTTGATGGGATTCTTGCAAGTTTCCCAAACACCAATTGATATGGGGAGAAACCAGTCCCCTCATGCCGACTGGTATTATACGCAAACGTAGCCACCTCTAACAATTCGTCCCAATCATGATGTTTATCTGTGTACTGTTTTAAGTACTCCGTAAATACATGATGTGATCTTTCAATCGACCCATTGCTTTGTGGGTGATACGCTGTGGTATGATACTGTTTTATTCCAAACTTCTTAGCAATCTGTTTCATCAGGCTTGATAAGAAGTTCGAACCTTGATCAGTTAACAATGCCCCAGGTGGTCCGAAATAGCAGATCCACCTGGTGACCAAAGCATTGCCAACTTCAACTGCTGTAGCCTGTTCCAGAGGTACAGCCACTGAATATTTAGTAAGTACGTCTTGTATCGTTAAAATGTAATGGTTGCCCGATGGTGCTTTGTCTAACCCCCACATTATGTCCATTGAAATTTTATCAAACCCCGATCCGGGTGTCTCAGTCAGTACCATCGGTTGTTTAGTTTTGACTCTAATTAGTTTCTTCAACTGGCAACTTGTGCATCGATGTATAAATTTAGTAATGTCTTGTTTTATGTTATTCCAAAAATAGTCAGTTCTAATACGTCTGTATGTCTTACCCATACCTTTATGCCCAGCAGCGGGGGCTGCATGATATTCATTTAATATTCTCTCAATGTCATTTCGGTCTGGAATCTTTATTATTTGTAAACAGATAGTTATTTTAATTCGTGTATCCATGAATTTATTTATAAGTAAATTCTGTATAGATCCCCAATTGAGTTCGTCTATTTGATTCGTTTTAGCAATGCTAAATGATTTTATATTTAGTGTTTTGGCAGATTCATACAAAGCGTTTAATACTCGTTCGACGTCATCCACGGTAGCTGGGTACCATTGGGTGAGCTTTACTACACAGATAAAGCATTTTCTGCTTGTTTTGTATACTACAGGATAGACTTTACCATGTTCCAATTCTTCAGGAATATGAATTGAATCTATTAACTCGACACTTCCTTCATCACAAGATTCTCTATTTGACGTTACAAATATTACAACATTATCTTTAGCCATGATTAATCTGTCACGCGTTTCAACAACATTTTCCCCAATTTTCCTTGCTAGCGGATTATCCCGAAAATCCCATTCATCTTCAGTTTCGCTACTTTCTACTTCTATGTCTGATATGTCTGTTCCGTCGTTGTCATTATTCATACTGTCAATATCCATATTTTCATCATTACTGTCACCATTTTTGCAATTACTCTGATTTCCAATAGGTTCAGTCAAAGACATGTCCTCTACAGATCCTTCATTGTCTGGTACATGGTTGTCTACTAGTATTTCTGTTTCATTAAATAGTTCGTTAATGTTTGATGGTTCTTGTATTTGTGTTTTTTGTTTATTTCTTATTCGCGCGGATCGCCGAAGTACCCGACTGGGTCCAGCTACGGGTTCACCTGTTTGTCTAACAGGTGTTTTCCTCTTTGGATTCCAGTCAGAGACTTCGGAATCCTCGGAAGTTGTACTATCTTTCAGTTTTAGTTTAGTCCGTTTTTTCCGTCGAGCCATAAAAATTTCTACTGATTCTACAAAATCTTCGTCAATGTCTGTTACTACCGGATTTCTAGATAATGCGTCCGCGTTAGAATTTACCCGTCCCGGTTTATAAACGACTCTATATTTGTATTCTGCCATACACAATTTCCACCTGACTATACGCGAGTTAGGAGAGGTTACTGAATTTATCCAAGTTAAAGGGCGGTGATCGGTAACTACTGTGAAGAACCTTCCATAAATATAATGTCTAAATTGATTAACTGCATACACAATTGCTAACATTTCCTTCTCAATAGTCGAGTAATTTCTCTCGGCTCTATTGAGAACCCTAGATATGTAAGCAATTGGTTTGTCATTATTTATTTCCCCTTGACTAAGGCATCCACCGATCCCATAGTCACATGCATCAGTTGTTATAATAAATTCCCTGGTAAAATCAGGATATTGTAAAAGAGGTGATTCGCATAGTTTGTCCCTCAAAGTTTCGAATGCTTTAATTTGCTCTTCCTTAAATAAGAATGGAACGTTCTTCATCATCAGTATTGTAAGGGGTTTAGCAATTTTCGCGTAATTATCGATGAATCGTCGGTAATAGCCTGTTAAACCCAAAAACTGTCTTAATTTCTTTAAATTTTTAGGTATAGGAAATTCTTTTACTGCTTTTAATTTACTGTTATCTGGCTTAACCCCGTCTTTATTTATAATGTGACCCAAATAATTGATTTCTGTTTGAAAAAGTTTACATTTATCTGGTTGCAATTGTAATCCGGCTTTCTGTAACCGCTCAAATAATAACTTTAATTTTCCCAAGTGTTCTTCTACAGTTTCGCTATATACCACGATGTCATCCATAAATACGAAAAGAATTACTCCTTGCAACCCGATCAACGCTCGATCCATGGCTCGTTGGTAAGTAGGGGGTGCGTTTTTAAGCCCAAATGGCATTCTTACAAATTCGTAATGTTGAAACGGAGTAGAGAACCCGGTTTTATGGCGATCACTAGGATGTATTTTAATTTGATGAAACCCACTAGCGCAATCAAAAATGGAAAACATTCCAGATTTACCTAACTGATCTAAAATTTCCCCTATATTTGGTAAAGGGTACGCGTCATTAATAGTTTTTTCATTGAGACCCCGATAATCTATTACCATTCGCCAACGTGGCTTTCCCGAAGAATCTGCCTTTTTCGGCACCACCCAAATTGGAGCGCTGTATCCCGATTCTGAAGGAACAATAATTCCTTTTTCTTCTAATTCTTTTACTTGTCTCATTATCTCTTCCCTATGAATAGGTGGAAACCTATATTGTTTCTTAAAAACTGGAATATCATCAACCGTGTTGATGCGATGCATTAACACGTTAGAACACCCTAATTCTTCCCCCTCTAAATAAAATAATTCCTGATATTCCGTAATCAAATTTTTGAGATTAAGAGACTGATCGTCCGACAGACTATCATTTATATGGACTACATCAATAACACGTTTGGCGCGTTCTGCTGTTAAATTTTTAGTTAACGGTTGTATTCTTTTAACATTGTTATTTTCCGTGTATTCAGACACGGGTGAAGGATGTGTGTCTGTGGTTTCATACACAGATGTAAAACTCCCACCCAAACTTTCAGTTTTAGATGGTGATTGTAAGTCTGTCTTCTTAACAACAGACACAAAACATCCACTCGCGTCCCTAGACACAGATGGAATTACTAACTTTGTATTTTTAGATAAATGTTCATCTATGTTTCTGGACACAGATGGTAACTGTGAATATTTGTCCTCAGACACAGACGCAAAACATCCCTCTACGTTTTTGGGCGTAGATGGGAAAACTGCGTTTGTACTTTCAGGTGCAAACGACAAACATCCATCTACGTCCTCAGGCGTAGACAGTAATTGTGGATCTATGTCATCAGCCACAGACAAAAAACGTCCATCTATGTCTTTTGACATAGACGGTAAACAAGTGCTCTTTGGCGCAAACAAAAAACGCTCATCTGCGTCCTCAGGCGTAGATGAGAAAAATGCGTTTGCGTTTTCAGACGCAAACGAAAAACATCCATTCAAATCCTCAGATTTAGACGGGAAAAATCCGTCTGCGTTCCTAGGCGCAAACGAAGTACATTCATCTACGCTTTTAGACGTAGATAATGATTGTAAATTACTAATTGTGTTTTTCGCGCTTTCTTTAGTATTTTCATTCACAATTCTCACGATAGTAGGGTCACTGGGTGACATAGCTAAACCCGCTGCACGAATGCTTTTCGAATTTACACAGTCGGGGGTTTTCCTTGTAGCTGCGCGAATATTGGTATCTTGGAAAACCTCTATCGAATCGGATAACCACGGACATTCCACGATAGTAGGGGTTGGTACCGGTATTTGTATCACCCGATCTGTATGGTTTATTGCTCTTATGAAGGTTTTATTGTCGACCTTCATCTCGACAGTACCACCAGCCTCACTGCCTGGGGCAAGATGAATTGGTGGTATCACCCCGACCGACAACGAATTTTTAGTTACATTTACCATTAAGGAAGTTACCGAATTTGGTGGTAGTGTAGTTGTTTTAGCAATAAAAAATGGTATTTTTACATCCAAGAATTTAAAAGTATCATCATCGTAACAAACCGTTGCCCGATGTGTTCTGAAAAATTCTGATCCTAGGATTCCCGCATAGTGAGTCGGGAAATCGTCGTCTACAACATGAAATCTAGTGGGGTAACCCATTACATTGATGCTTATACTCCCCAATGTAAGAACAGGAGTGGGTATGATACCCAACAGACTCAACTTATAATTTTCATTTACTTTATCCAAATTAATTAGTACACCCTTTTTTATTAAATTTACTTCCGCCCCCGTATCTAACATTACCGTTATAGTTAATTTGAAATCTGCCGAATTTAATAAAATTGACGGAATATTGGTCTGTTTTATGTTTACCGTCGCAGTTCCTATGACCCGTTCGGTCGGAGTTGGACTTCCGGTTCTACTGGTGCCGACGGTATGATTACGTTTACTCGGGGTTCCGTCGGTTTCCCCCGAGCACCCTGCTCGTTTCCCGGATTGGATTTTCTTTGTTTAATCCGATACAAATTTTCGAATTCCTGGCAAGCCGTAATGTCATGAGAGTTTGTTTTGTGAAATTCGCAATAAGTTTGAGAACTACCATTTACCGGACATCCCGCATTACCTCGGTAACGATTGAAACTACTGTAATTATTATTAGCGTTATATCTATTATCGTTTTGGTTTGTACGATTTGAATAACGTTGGTCCCGTTCTTTTCCATAACATCGCGATTCTGTGTGCCCAATTCTCTGACAATAGTTGCATTTTAAGTTACGATACGCGTTGCTGTCATTACTCGCATTATTGTTTGCATTTGTGGTTACAATGTTACTGTTTGGGTTACTTCTATTTGTGTTAGTAATGTTATTATTGTTGTTGCTGATAACATTGCTACTTTTATTATTATCATTATTTGTATTTTGGATTATTGAAATTTTAGCAGTCTTTTCTGGAAAGATTATTTTGTCTCTAGTACTTAATCTATAGACTAGTGTGGCAGCTTGATAAGTTTGTTCTAATGTGTCGTGAGGTTTTAACTGACATTCAATACGTTTTAATGGTGGTAACCCGTTAAGAAAAGCTTCTATTGTATCGTTTTCTATTTTTAGCTTTGTCTCCCTTGACAAGAAAGCCCGCTCACTACTTTCAGCGTGTAAGATTTCCCCGTGTAGGACTTGCACACGATTTATGTAATTGATGATAGGTTCGCCCGATTTAATCGATATATTTTCCAACTCAGCTTTATATTGACTTGCTGTTCTTTGAGGATCAAAAATACTACGTAAAAGTTGCTCTAATTCCGCGAATGTGTTGTATTCACTGTTTTCTACAGCTATCCGAGCTTGATCGGTAAATTTTTGTCGCATTAATTCCAAAAACGTCTTTTCCATCCCCCTTGGTAACAATTTTAAGGCCCTTTGACACGTACGGAGAAATTGCGCAACTGTCATATTTTTACCATTGAATATAGGTACGTACGCGAGAGCGTCTTTAATAGAAATTTGCCCAATTAAAGAATTGGAGGAAATACTCGGATTTGGAGTTTCATTCTTTAACTCTTGTCTTATAGCCTGCATCTCTTCTTGCATACGGGATAATGTTGACATCACTTCATTATCTATAGTAGAATTTAATCGTGATTGCTGGGGTTCCGACCCCCTTTCCAACGCATCTAATTTAAGATCATACTCGCGGTGTTTAGCTTTTAAATCTTCTTCCCTCTGTTTAAGACCTGCCATTATTTCCGCGATCCTTTCTGTATCGATTTCTTGTTCTCTTTGTTTTAACTCGGTCTCATATGACTCAAGTTCCCGTTGTTTAACTACTAGTTGAGCTTCTAACTGGCGTAGTTCCATTTCGTTCATAATGAATATTCAAATATTACTCTCGTAACGTACAAAATTGATTGAAAATAGGGAATTCTACCCAGATGTAGGGAAATACCCAACCTGGCCGAAAATAATAAACTTCAAAACAAGAGAACTCGATTAATTATCAAGAAAGTTGCTGTCTATGACAACTTGTAATACTATGGATTTTTTTTTTTTTTTTTTTTTTTTTTTTTTTTTTTTTTTTTTTTTAATTCGCGCTGTTTAATACGATTGCGATAAAATTGAATCTAATGACGTTAGGTATTAACCTAGCCAAAAAAAAAAAAATAATAATAAATTTTGAAATTGGCGAACTCCAATGTAATAAACGACAGTTCAGACAAAGAACTAGAGTAAATGGAAAACTCCAAATACTAGATCAAACGTAGGAACTTTTTTTTTTCTTTCAAATGTAATTGTTTTATAGCTTTTGTAAAAAAATAATTCATAAGATATTATTCAAACAACTAGCAATCGATAAAACGAAATTAACTAATAAACCTTAAATTTAATTAATTAATTTTTGAATCGATTACAAACTTATTTGTCAGATAATTATTAAGTTCTTGGAATGATTACACAAGTTCAAAAATAAATTGTAGGGTTCCAAAAAAAACCCTTTAAATTGACGATTGAAATAAAATTTTTAATCTATTTTATGTTTTTAAATCCCCATATAGATCAGAGAATATCCCACCGCTGTCACCATTTTTATGTTACGTCCCGATGGTAATTGGAACAATGGGGAAAAGAGATTTTATATTTTAGAAATCTACAGATTTCTAGGAATGATCCCTGATCTCAAAAAAAAATTTATTTCTACTTACGTTGGTGGGAAAAGGGGACCGATTTTAAAAAGGGTACCTTTTCCTTTTGAAAATTACTCCAAGACTATTAGTTCTATGTGGTCGTCAGGAACCCCCGTGTACGGCTCCAGCAGAGAAGGTCCGGACAGGAATTTATCAGCATAAAAATGGAACCTTGGATCCGCGTCGCTGATGTAAATAAGAGGTATGGGCCTCTCGACCTCAGTGATCGGGATCAGTTTGTATTTGAGTTTCTTAACCCTAAAGTTTTTGGGAAGGATAGTGGTTTTCCTTACGAAGGGCAAATTAGGTCTGGTTAGTGGTTGGTGGTAACGTTCACCAGAGCACAATTTGTCATACTCCGTACAGGAGTCACAATCACAATATTTAGGTTTCGAATCAGAGCCCCTAGGCCGGCGTACTTTCGGCGCCATTGATTCTGTTCGAAAACATTTTTATAACGATATTTGTCCCGAAAGATGCTCTCGGAAATAATAATGGTAATTAGAAGAGAAAGATAAAGTAATCGATTTGCTCCTGACTTAACAATGCAGAATTCACCTACTGACTCACAACCAGATGTTTTACTTGATTTGAGTGATTGGGATTCCTCTTATTTATTGAATTATTTGACTAGGATTAAATCGAGGGAAAGGAAATAAGTAATTGATAGGAAAATTTTTAATACACTCAGTGAAACAATGAAGGGGTCATTGACCAACCCAGGTCGCTCTCTCAGTTGCTATCACTCATCATTGTGTATTTTTTCTTTGGGAAAAATTTGAGATAGCTATTTTCCTTGATAGTAGGGGAGTATGGATGGCCAAAAAAAAAAAGGGTTTTGGATGTTGGGTACGGGTTCATAGAGTTGAGTGGATTTACTTAAAATAATAAAACAAATTTTCGTGGAAGTAAATTGAATTTAAATTATACAAAAAGGCTAAGTAGAAAATCTTAGTTCTGAGTCAGGCAGTGAATAGCTGATTTCCAGCAGGATTTGAAGACAATAATTTTCCTACCATAGACTGAATGATAAGTCTACCAAAAGGGGTAAAATCCACCTTTTATGAAATCTTATAAAACATGTCAATGGTCATGGAAGAAATCATTGTTCAACCTTGCAAACGGACTACGATTGAAACATCAAAATGAATTTAAAAAAATTTATATGATGGATAAAAGTTAAATTATAAATATATTCCTGTCTTTATTTAAATCGAAACCTTTGAAGAAAATTCAAAAGGAAAAAACAAATCTTGTTTAAGGTATTTTGGATTGATTCGAATAAATAATCAAAAAAGATTTTATTTATTAATAGGTTGAAAAAAAGAAATAAAATTGAATAGAATTAGGAAAACAATTTTTAGAATTGTAGTAAAACAAAATTTTCTATCGTGAACCTTTCTCGTAAAATGAATTGAATTATAAAGAAAACAGACTACTGAAATATTTAGATAATCGAAAATAATAATTATAACACTCCTTCATATAAAACAAAGCTATATATGGAAGGTTGATTATGTATGAAAAATTAATTCTTTTAATGTAAAGAATATTCGTTAATTTCTGTTTGATGATTCTAAGTTAAATGTGTGTCATGATTTCTCTCACCATCTAATAACCTTCGATTATGTCCGTCGGATAACTCAACTAAGTTGAGTTAATTAACGAAACCTCAAATTTTATTAGATTTTATTATTTAAAGTTAATGCTAGTTCTATTTGTTTGTATTAGTAGTTGTTGTTTGCGTGAAAGGTTTGTTAAAAGAAGTTAACATGCAATGTCTGTTTACCGAGTTTATTTGTAAAATTATTTTAGTGTTATTAGGAAAACAATTGTTCACAAATAGTTCACAAATTCTGTATTAGATAAAGGGAAAGAGAGCATACTTTCGTAAACCAAACAAAATCGTTACCTGTTATCGTGAGGAAAAGAGAAAACTGAAAAAGAAATTCTAAATTTTAAATTTCACACACTTGTTTTAATTTCACCAAATTTTATAAATCTTCCACGACTAATATTTTAATTTATTTGTTTTAATTGCCCATATAACACAAGTAAAGAAAAATCACTACACTTTCTTTTAATATTTTTAACGAAGGGGAAACAATGAATTTTATTTAACTGATTTGTAGATGTATCCTTGAGATGATCCGTGAGTAAAATTTTAACGTGTTAAGAATCCGTGAAGGAAAATGAAATCTTTGGAATCCGTAGATGAGATGAAAATCCTTGAAATAAAATTGAAATCCTGAATGAGAGTGAAAATCCTCGAAATAAAACTGAGATCCGTGACTGAGAATGAAAATCCTCGTATAAAAATTGAAATCCGTAGTTGAGAATGAAGATCCTCGTATAAAAATTGAAATGAGAATGAAGATCCTCGTATAAAAATTGAAATTCGTAAATGAGAATGAAAATTCTCGTATAAAAATGGAAATCACACTAAACTGTACTTGTAAAAACTCAAAAAAAAACGGGGTAACACCCGGCAGGAACGAAGCGTAAAAACGAACTGATTAATTAGCGGCTGCAGTGACTTTTATTTACATTGTAACATTAGATGGACCCCCATGGTAGGGGCTATGAGAAAAGACGCAGAAACACTCTCCCATAGTTATTGTTTTAATCATCAAAAATTTATCGATGATCCAGCTCTTCCGGCGTTATCGGAGGTAAAATACTGGGAATCTTTATTTATTTAAATAAATACGATATGCTTCATAAGCAATCATATTTATTTAAACAAATCTGAGATGCTTTCATCATCTGATAAATTTATTAACGAATAAATTATTTAAAATTATAGATACTTTTTAAATATTACAAACCCAAAATGTGATAGATACTAGATAATAATCAAATTTACTATTTTGATAATTTTGCTTTTAAATTTGAGGGTTTTACAGCCCTCTGGACTGTCTTTTCTCGATTTTTAGTATCAGGCTAGCAGCAAGAGTAAGTTGGTCATTTACTCTGGCTGCGGGCGTTTCTTTTCTTTATTCTTGGGCCTTGCTCTTATTGTTTTACTCCGCCCGGTATTCAGGTTACCGCATGGTATTCCTAACGCCCACTCATGTTTTGTTTCACCTACTCATATGCTCTCTTTCGTACAAAGATGGTGTATTACAAATTAATTAAATTATGTTTATGCATGCTGCATCTAGCTGTTTTATGTATGTATGTCATACATGCAATATTTATGTATTAAATATATATATAAAATAGAATATTTTTATAAATTTAATTGTATATTGAGAAGAATGTTTGTATGTTTTCATACATGCAAAGTTTAGTGTATGTTATACATGCACATATTATTTCTTAAATTTAGTATCTGTGTTTAAATTAATTTATTATAAATAATTATTTTTTGGACTCTAATATTTAAATCACATTTATACCTGCGCATATACTTCCATATGTGCATATACACAATATTGTAATATGTATGTATACGCACATGAATCATTTGCATATGCGCAACTACAAATATTTGCCTTATTCTTACTGTATTTCCTTAATAATAAAGGTTATATATAAATATATATAATTATATATATGTATATATATATGTATCTCTTATGTACGAACATATATATATATATACATATATATATATGTGTACACTCTTCGAATCATATACATATACATAGTAATCAAGTTAAATTTACATTTTCCTTTAAAGTATAAATTTTATGAAGGTATCATACGGGAACGGTCCATATGAGTTGTTCATGCTGGGCCTTTCCCAGAATAATAATGATATCTTCGGATAAGTGCGTTATGGTAAAGTGTTGAAGGGTGACGAGGACGTAACAATACATAGTGACCCAAGTTTCAACCGTTCGCTATAGTTTATTCTCCCACTCACTCCTATCAAAATATTCCTATTGACATTCTCGAATCTTTTTGACTTGTCTCAAATTCAAATACCCCCAAGAATATTTGTTCCAATTTCAATAATTGTGATAAACACGGTGCTTAATGTTTTCACGATTCGTTGAATTTTGTTTACCCTCTCTCTCCCTACAAAATATTTGTATCTTAATTCGTTGCATCTTTTTAACTAGTCCTTAATGTAAATATCTCCGGATATATCCGTCCTGAATTAAATAAATGCGATAAACACAGTGACCCAATTTTCAACCGTCTGCTATATTTGAATTGACCTTTTTCTGCCTGCAAAAATTTTTTTTTTAATTTGTTGGACATTTTTAACTTGTGCCAAATTCAAATATCCTTTGAAATATCTCCCCCCCTCCCCCAAATTCAACCTAACTCGAAGCTAGAAACTAGTACACTATTTTTTGGTTCTGAAATGTTTTACGTTTTCTTTTAATTTGTCTTGATTTTTTGTTTAGTAATTTTTTTTATACACATTACTTACTGTTCCGAAAAATTCAATCCCCGGGGCTCATTGCTCCTGTGTCGGCCCTGGTTTTTTACACGGCTGCTGATTAGTTTGGCTGCTAGTTTCAGCTGCATGGAGCTGGTTCAGGCACACTAATTATTTATTATTTATAATTTAACAATTCTTTAAATTTATTATCTCATTATAATTTCATCTCAGTATTTATCATCAGTTAATATTATTTTTATTATCATTTATTTATCACGTGGGTAGCTACATACGACTCCGGGTTTGTTTCGCGTCTCCGTCGTGAAAATAAAATCGGTTTACGTTATAATTGTTATTGGCATTTGAATACATGATTATTCAATTGTTGTAATTTATTTCAAATGATTATTTATATCATTATTTAAAGCATACCAATAATAAACATTTTGATGGACAATTGTCCGAAGGTTATTTATCGACATTCGGTCACGCGTGATTGGTACCGACTGCTAAGATTCCTTTGAATAATTGTTTATCCCGCTAAAAAAAACCGCGCATTAAATTAATTCACCTGCAGCATTAAGACGCTATTTTATTTATATGGCAAATTAGCTTCGCTAGTTATGCGGTCAATTCGTGGTTTACTCCAGTATAATAAAAATTCACATCTTTTACATTAAAATATAAATTAACGAAAGAGTCAAATCAAATATTATTATTAATAGTCCTTATTGATAAATCTAGAATCGATACGGTTTCTCCGTACAAAGCTATAATCATTTAATAATTAACAGTAAAATACTTTTATATCTGCTTGACCGTACTTTCAACAACTGCCTCTATTGATAATAATTCAGTGGCTTTTCCGCAAAATTTATAATCCTATTTATACATCATAAAAATTCTTACATAAATTTAATATTCGATTCGTCGGAAAATATTAAAATAAAGGAAGTGATTTCACATGCTTATGTCCAAAGTAGTAAAATAACATTAATACTAAAAACATTTAAATAAATAAGCTCTTCAGGCGAATAATCTTGGACATATAGAATTTCAGTTCCAGATCACTTTGGTGATCTATAAAAAAATAATTATCGACTTTAGCGAATAAAACCAACCAGTCAAATTATCGTGCACTGGACATACGATAAACAATTATTTGACCATGTCAAGTACATGTAAAATAACTTGTCCAAAATACCGTCAATTTGTATATGATAATATTTCTTTGCATTCGCAAACATTCAAAAAAAGTAAAATACCTGGAATTTGGTAAACTCATAAATTGAGAACCGCGTATAAAATATCTAAAAATAAATATTCAATATTTTCCATAGTTCCTAGAAACTTAAAAATATATAGTTGAGAACCTTTTTCGATTTAGTACATTATCTTATTACCGAAATTTAACTGACAAACTATAGTATGACCTCTTGCTGTACATGATGCAACATCATAGATGCAAGCCCAAGCGCATAATATCTACCTCACCTCATACTCAGATAAGAACTCAAGCTGTATATATCGTACAGAACATACTGTCCATCATAACTATTATTTACATTACATAAATAATAATAAACTCAGTAAAGTAACATTTTAATACCTGCTGGAATTGTAAATACGAATAAATATACACATTTTTAAAATAACATACTGGGTTTACTCTCAGGAACACCCGATATTAATCCGTGGTGTATAATTCATACAGTTCTCTTTTATATTTATTCAACTACCCATTTCATGAATATTTGAACAAATATAATATTATCCGACTAAAATAATCCTTTAAAAAAAAAAAAAAGAAGAGTTGAGGAATTACTATGAAGTAATATTTAATTACTTCAGATATTATAAAATATCTGTTTATGAATTTGGTTATATTAAATAAAACCGAAATATATTTGACCTGGTAATTACAAAAACTTTTACAACCAGATATGCTTAAAAAATAAAATACAATCTATCAAAGTCATTATTTCAAAATTGCAATACAAATGTAAGGTACTCATATAAAATAATAATTTGATTTTGCATAATAAAATAATAAAAATCTATCTAAAAGATTTAAAGAAAAAAAAAAAATATACATCTTAGCCAATAAATTCTGTAATAAATAATTCATAACAATTGTGAACATATCAACTGCTGTATTTCGATATCTTACAGAAGATGTAAAATCTACACCTGACTAAAAATATTTTTGCTGCGATACCGGAAACGGAAGCCATTTCGGAGCTACAACTGTTACAGAGATTCCTTCTGCGGCAAGATCCAGTGTACGAGATAAGAACGCGATACTTATATTACCTACAGCTAAAGACTCAAGTATTTGAAATATACTCGAGACATTGTAAGAAAAAAAGAGAAGTATAGAGTGCAAGCGCGCACGCGCCGGCGAACATATGTTCTTATGTCCTCTACCTATCGGGAGGATGATTAATTAATTCACTATGATTTAATTTTCTATTTGGGTTACTTCGCCCGGGAGTATTTGAATACTCAGCTTCGGTAGAACGATTGTAAATTGAGGAAAGATTTTTAATATAAAAATGCTTATATTTTGGTTTATTGAATAGCGTAGAAATATATTCAAGAGTTATTACAATAGGTGACTGTCTTGCTCAAGCTTCTGGCTAATTCTAACTTACAAAGTTTTCTTAAAAATTATTCTAAGTTAGAAGGGGCGTCAGCCTTGGAGATTATGGCGGTGTAAGTTTTTTCTATTAGCTGCTGTTGGGACGTAGTCGGGGCCTCATGACGTCATGGAATATCTCCGCCTCCTGAAGTTGAATCTGCCGTTCCGCCGCTTCGTCGACCTTCTCCACAGCTGCTACGTTATCTGGAGTCATGTGGTATTTCCCGCCATTAGGTCCAAGGCTTTCATCTTGCCGATGTTTGGGCCACTCGAGTTTTATTCCGGTCCCTAATCGGCTTACCCTCCATTATTCACGTTTTTTATATTTTGTCACGATCGAAGTGAGTGAAGGCGACGGGCGAAAGGGTAATTTTAAATCTATTATTTAATATCAGAATGCTGATTTTCCCCTTTCTATAACTCAGCCAAGGAATTCGATTGAACCTCACGTGGTTAGTGTGAGAATATAGGGATTTGAGCACCGATTATTAATTAATAGATTAATGTATGAAATTATTTTTATTCTGTCACCCAACCAAGGATCTGCAATCACGTGGCTGATATAAGAATGTTATAATTTCGTGTTGCTTTACAACTTATTTGTCGATTTGTACCGAGCGGATGTACTATAGACGGTCCCGTTCAATGACCTACGTGGCGTTAGGGTAGGTCAGGGATTTTCTAAGCGAGAGGGATATTGGGTCGATGAATATGGGCCCTCGAGAAGACCGTGTTCTTTCTCTGTCTTACTGTAAAGTTACTATGACTTGAATTACCAGCACTCGAATGCCAGAGAAAAGGACAATAAATGAAAACACAAATGCATACAAAAACATGTGTAGTATATTGACCGATTTAATTTTACAAAATATTATAATAATGAACTTACCCCAATGGGCTGATATACCTGCACACACACTCACTTCAGATTCACCAATTTGAATCTGTGTACACAGGAGTTTACAATGTTTTTATAATTTTTATCGAGATTTACAGATTGAATCTTTTCACGAGAATGCTATGCACGCTGAACCAATAGGCCGGCTTTGCTTTCTAGTGAATTTACGATGATATATATAATCTTTAAATGACTTTTATAAGAAGAATTAACTATTCCCGAACAAGGACTCCGGTTGCCTAAGCGGTGGACGTTACGTGAAAGAGTTTAGTTAATTCTATTGCAAACTCAAATGATTATACTCTAGGTATCCGACCTAGGAGTCCAGATGCCTAGGCGTAGGACCTTACGAGGAAAGGTTTAAAGAATAAAATTCAAGTCGCGTAATTTATATTTTAAGTAAAAGAATCGAGTTGCGATTATCGATCTAGGACCCCTGATTGCCTAGGCGTGGAGCGTCACGAGAACGAATGTTGGATTCTTACTCGCGGATAGATCTGACAAGGTTTTTAGTTGCGGCGGTAATGACTAACTTTGAATATTTTTCTGGGGTTTTTATATGAAAAGGTTTGAAAGAAAAGTGGAGCCGAAGATGCCTCTTGCATGGGTTAAAGACGAAGAGGACAATAATACAGAAGGGTTTGATTTCTTTTGGACAGCTGAGAATGACATTTTATTACGGGAGTTCTTGGAATTTTGTAGTAAACAGAATGTAAATAGAAAAATAAGTCCGTGGTGGACTGCTTAAAAATAAAGGAATAAATATGTGATGACATTTATTATCAATATTTTAGGTGATTCCGAGAAATGTAATTCAAATTTAAAATAGAAGAGATTCCTATGGTGGAAAAGGGAAAAGTCAGAATCCGCGGGAGACCGTGAGATTCTGTAAAACAATGTTTCTCCAAAATATATAGTGACATTTACTACCGATATTTTAGACACTTCTGAGAAATGCAATTAAAAATTAAAAATAAAATAAAATTAGGGAAAGATTTCTACGTTAGAAAAGAAATAGTAAGGATCCGCGCGAGACGTGAGGCTCATTGGTAACAGATGGTTAAAATAGAAAGGTCGTAAAAATTTGAGTTTAACTAGAACAGGGAAATGTTTTGACAAATTTATTGAGCCATTTTCGGTGACTTTTATGATGACGAGGGACTTGCAGCCGCGGAAGACTCAGAGAAATCTTTTCGTGGGACATCTGGAAGACATTGAGTCGGTGGATTCTTCATAAGGGATCGGCCGTAGTGGTGCAGCTGTGCATAGAGAAGGAAAAACGTACTATTTTCGAGTTGTTTGTTTTTATTTACGTCTCTCCTTCTTGTAACTTGACCGGTCATACTAGCATACTTTTCCGTGGGAATTCAGAGCAAGCCCAAAATGCGTCATAGACATCCATATATGGTCAACGTACATATATATATATATATATATATATATATATATAATACACACATATGTACAAACTTCATGCACATATACGTATGTACGGATACTCCTGTATTATTGTATCTTTGGTGAGTGTGCTCCGAATTCTCCTGGTTAATTCTTATAATATATATATAAAAAGAAAAATTAAGAGAAAAATTACTGAACTTAAGATTCAGTTGAGTGGTGACTCAGGTGTACCGATTGTTACAATATAACATACAGTTTTGAAGAATTTACCAACTAAAATTTATGACAGGGTACTTGAATTTCTAAAACTACTTAAATATGAAATGCACAGAATTTTTATAAAAAGAATAACAAACGTCTGTACAACTTTCTCTTAATTATAGCGAACAAAGGTTTCGAACATAAGGTTTTTTTGTAATTCTTCCATCTATAATTTTATTTTAGACGAGCCTTGAGTGACCAGATAGACCAGATGTTTTGTTATTTTAAGTCCTGAAAAACCCATAATTTTACCCACGATTTATTTAAAACATAAAAATATAATTACATTTGAATAGCTCGCGTAAGGGTTTATATTTTAATTCCACGAGGGATCATTTCGATCGGGTAGGTGAATTGCGATGAGACATCACCATGTAAGCTATACTTATTTTATCTCCTTTATACCTATCCATCCGTAACATCACTCAGCGTGGTCACTCATACCGCTATAGTAAAACTCGAAATACTGAATATTGATACTAGTACTATATCTACAACTACGTACTACATAACTATACAACCTGCATTATACGAGTTTACTACTATCTGTTTTTACGTTATTTTATGTTTATTATTTAGAATAAAGAAAATAATTATTTATTCCATAAATTGAATATTATTAACATTACGTTATCATTTAATATATCTGGATTAAATCAGACTAGAAATTAACAAGTTAACCTTTTATCTAATCTCATGGTAATAACCTGCATTAATTTAATTATATTTTCTACTTGTTAGATTAAAAGATTTTGACACCTGGATTTGAATAAATAATAATCTCAACATTATTTAATAAATATTTAACATACACCTTATACAATTTTTATTCAGATGTTGCTGTCAAAGAATAATAAAAACTGATTTCACCGGGAAAATATGTCAAAAATAATAATAAATGAATTATATATATATATATATATATATATATATATATATATATATATATATAAATAGGTATATATAGGCTTAGGTATATATATATATATATACCTAAGCATAACTGTACTACAAAAAAATACTAAATATACTTTATTTAAACATCAATTAACGTTGAATCGAGCGTGTAATATCTAAATAAATAAATTCGACCGGCTTATAAAATATAAAACGTGAACTATTTAAACAAAATGGGACATAGAAAAAATTTAACCGACCGAGAAGACAATCGGAACCCGTCATTTCCTATTGATGCACAAGTAATGATACAAAATACGGGAAATAATCAAGACACACTAAACCGTCACGGTTCATCAACGCTCAGATCGAAGAATGTATTCAAGATCGCAATTATACACACCGGATTTATAGGCAGATACAAGAAAGCGTGACTCGATTGAATAATAATTTAATTGAGAGAAACAAAACATTTGCCATATATGCCAGAGTGACAACATCCATTTTGAAGAGCGCTCGTTCTCGTGGAGACTTGGGACTAGAAGACCTGAGACTATTAGAAGAAATCAATACTTTACGATTACCTGAGCTACCTGCAAATCCAGCAAATATCACTGCTGATATTATTCGAGAGATTGCTACGAGTACCAACACTCACCTCTCTCGACCTTATTTGACATAACATTATATAGGTAATGTACCAAACTAACCTTCACATAAATAAAGTATTGAAAATTTAATGAGTATTAGATCATAATTGTAATCGCTGTCACAATGGCAAGACCAGTTATAATTATAGGACGTACAGGTACGATTTAAATATCATAAATAATAAGAGAAATACTTTAAAAATATGAAATAGCTGTAAAATTTACAGGTTATTTTGATCACAATGAAGTACACGTGACAAAATTGATTTATAATGGAAAATGCATAAGTTATGTCGTATGAAAACCATATTTTTAACATTTTTTGATTCCATTAAAATTTTCAAGGCTATCAAATTATTGGAAGAAATAGTCAAAACATAAAGCTTAAGGTCATAAATTAAAGATTATTAGACGAGTTTTTAGATACTTTTAATGGAAATTGTCTATGAATGTTAATTTTTAAGTTATATAAGCTTAAACAGTGATTAAAAACTGATTTTTACGAAAAATCATAAAATTCCAAACAGCCATAAATTTAAAACAATTTGAATGATTCAGCCCATATTTGAACTTGATCAAGGTAATCACTTATAGAATAAATGTGAAAAATTTCATTAAGATCCGATAAGAACTGTGGGCGCTATCGTAATGACAAGACCAGTGATAATCATCGGGATAGGAGGTACATTTGATACATCATAAATAATAAACGAAATACGTTTAAAATATAAAATAGCAGTAAAATTTACAAGTTATTTTGTGCACAATAAAATACAACTGAGGAAACTGGATCTTAATGAGACAAGCATAAGTTATGTGGAATGAAAACCATATTTTCAACAATTTTTGATTCCATTAAAATTTTCAAGGCTATAAAATTATTAGAAGAAATGGTCTACATATAGTTTAAGTCCACAAATTAAAGCTTATTAGTCAAGCTTTGAAATACTTTTTACAGAAATTATCTATGAGTTTTAGTTTTAAAGTTATATGGACTTAACAGTTAAAAGTGATTAACTGATTTTTTCGAAAAATCGTTAAAATTTCAAACAGCCATAACCTCTAAACTAATCGACTGATTCAGCCCATTTTCGAACTTAACCGTGGTAATTACACATAAAATAAGTGTAGAAAGTTTCATTAAGATCGGATAAGAATTGTAGACGCAATCGTGTCCTCAAAAATCGGTTCTATTACATATATATATATATATAATTTTTTACTTATCTATCCCAATACTATTATACATATCTGAATTACTTATGTAATGAGTTATAAAAAATAATTAATAACTAACAAAAACCAAAAACATTTTTCTGTTTCATATAGTTTATTTATAAATATTTTTAAGAATTATATATTGCGTATGAAATTAATTTTTCATAATAAGATGCATGTAAAATTTTTGATAAATATATAAAGTTCTTAATATTTTATTTATTATTTTTTGAAAGAAAATTATACAATGTATAAAAAATTATAATAAAGGTATTTATTTTTTATTATTTTTTTTTTTTAATGAATATATAGTGATGAATATATAAATCTTACAATAAACTCTGGAAATTAATACATGCATGTAAATTTTTTTATATCACCATTATTGATGTAGAATAAATCAATTAGTGGTTAACGGCATTGCCATCATCATCACTAATGGTAATGATTTCGATACGGTGTGGAGCATCACGAGATCAGATGTATGGAAAGGCCGAGGCTTCATCCAGTGCTTTAAACCAGACTACCTTTTCTGACAGTAGAACCAATTTCGCTGGACTATTTGCAATCGTCAGCGTTGCACCCTCAACGGTTCGGTGAAAGTTAAATGAAGTTGAAAAATCATTTTCATGACTCCAGCCAACACCGACATCGGAACTTTATCTTCCCACTCAGCAGGTGCTACGACTCGTTCGACTCTTGAATTCGGAATAGCTATTGAAAAATTCTGTCAAAAGAGATCAAATGAAAAATTTTTTCAAAAAATAAATGATCATTATTTATTCAATTTTGAATAAATTAACGAAACTATGTTCATTTATGATAGTGAAATCAGTAGACAGCTGATAATATTTTAAATTTCGAATTATTAAATTCTTTATCAATAGAAAATTATTTAATATTTATTAATATTTAATTTATTAATTTAAAAATTAAAAAATACACAAGTGTCTACTAAATTCACTGTCATATTTAACCAAAACACTTCTTACCGAGTTTTTAAAAGAAGAAAATGAAATATCGGAAAATTGATTGTTATGTAGCAAAAATTAATAATCATAAGCATTTGTTCCATTGACATAATTCAAGTTGACCGTTGGTCCTCTGACGCTGTTTTATATAGATCGCAAAATACTGTCACACTTTTTGCAAGTGACAATCGATGTGCATATCCATGTAAGAATAAAACTACAAATCACTTAAAGGCGCAGTTACATATGCTTATTAGGATCTTGTTGCACAGATAAGGAGGCTTAGTATTTGAACTACTACGATTCATTGTTATATGTTTTTTTATATTTTTTAAGAATCCAGAACGAGTTTCGAACTTCAATGGTTTTCTAAAAGTTGTAAGAGTTAATTGTTCTTGATCATTTTAGGAAATAAAAATTTTTTTCCCTAAATTTCAGTATTGCATAATATTGCACAACAGATTTGTTTTTTTATAATTATCTTTTACTCAGGAGTATTTAATTACAAAACTGATCATAAAAGAAATGAACGTTTTTAATTACATTGCTGCGTAGTTTTTTTAATTCAATAAAAACATCGATAGTCATATGCGGAATAATGCTACTTTGATAGAATCAGATCATATTTCTTTTTAAAGTAGATCCCAAAGAAAAAATAAAAAATTAAATTTCGCGTGAGTAATTTTCCATAAGCCAGATTTTCTATCGCTAAACATTTTCCATAGAACAGCGATAATCATCGTACAATATTTCACGGTATTCATTTTCATGGTGCTGTATAAGATGTGCAATCTGAGGTAATTTACTTATCGATGGATATCCTAATGATTCCAGATTAATTATTATTTTTGTTGGATAACAAATACTTTCAATCCACTTTTTTCGAGTCCTTACACATGAATATACTGATAATCCCTTATGATAAAATTGATAACGTCTTTATGACAATCATAAGATAAAGATCCTTCATTCCATGATATACCATGATGATTATAAATAACCCATGAATTACGCGCTTATAATCATCAGGAATACTGTTTTAATCGCACGGTGGCTTTAAAATTTTGTTACATAATATGCTTGAACTATTCTGTGAATTAACAGTGATTGCTGCAAGCTCCTTGACAACGAAACTGTTTGTTGGTAATTTGAACCTTGCACATCCGAAATGATTCCTTTCGCCATTTTTATCAGAGTATATCCAGAAATATACTGCAATTTCTTTTCAAAAATTTAATCTTTTATAGAATATATTCCCTCTTTAGAGTATTTGAAAAATATAGTATTTAGTAGATCTGTTTAAAAAAAATTCTAAAAACACGATAATTAATTTTGCTGTCATAATGTTCTAAAATTCAAATTAAAGATTATATTTTATTGATTAAACTGTATAATTATATGAGCTCCTTTAAGAAGTGCATGCTAGGGAATATACCCATTGCTTCAGTAACTTTAAAATAATGATTTATGAAAAATCATGTGTACTATGAGTCTTAAATTTTTTAAGTGCTGACATCTTCATGATACGCAGTTATCTCTTAAGGGCAGCGCTATCATTGCCCCCATCTCAGTAAGACCCAGTCGGCAAAAAAAAAACTGTCGATAACACATTTTTTTAAGTCAGATCACAACCATTTCGTTAGCATAGACTTGAACCCATGTCGGTAAGGCGTCGGTAACAGGGATCGAAGACTTGAATTCACTTGTATATCTCCTCATTTCTGTTAAAACCAGCACCGTGTAAACAAACACACACTGCAGCTATTTTTTTATTTTATCGGGAATGTTTTTTTTATCATCAAACTTTGCTGATATCACAAGGTTCTACTTTACCATCAGATAATTTTTTTTGATTGCCAACAGTTATAGAATTAGGTGAATTAAAAAAAAAGACGGTTTTCCTGCTACATTTTTATTAAAAAATTTTGTAATTGAAAATGAAAATTAATATCTTATATATTTTATTGGAACATAAACGTTCGAGGTGTGCACTTTTGGATTTTCCAAACTTTTTACATCTTCGAAACAGATAATTATTAGTTAAATAAATAATTATTCTGTTAATAACTGAACCAGTATTTGAGTGAATTTACCTGTGTATTCAGTCCACCTGCTATAATTAATTATAAGAGAAGCTGTACCTGAATACGAGTGTCGCGGTCCAAGAGGGGCACCCTAGAGAACCAATCCAACCAGTCAGTTCAAGGACATCTAGAACTCTTTACCAAACTCCAATTTAGGTTAAGTATTAGTGTTAGATTAGATTGTACGGCTAGTTCGGGTAAAAATCATAAAGGACGAGTCTTATATTGAGTTAGCAGGGTAAGACTCACGAACAGCTGCACGACTCCATCTAAAGTACAGTTGTACGTAAACCCTAACGTAACAATGGTGCCCAACGGATTGTAATCAATTAATTAAGCAAAAATTTTCATTTTGTTAATTATATAAACTTGTGTTAGTCACTTTACAATGAAAAATTTCAGGCTCGAAAGCAGTAAATTTCGAGCTAGAGTCTGCGAATTTATACAGTAAGATCACCGGATGAAAAATTATTGCGTATCAAGCTGGTTCAATTACAATAAAATTGTTCCTGAAAATTCTCAAAGCCTTGAATTTTTTCGCGTTTTATCAGGAAGAAACCGCGCAATAAGCATTTTTGTAGAAAACGTATATTTTATTCTTTTATTAATCCAAAATTCACTTATTTTTCATTCAGTTCTTGTGAAACAAGCAAATTTTTTATTTAAATTTTTATTTCATTGTCCAAAATTGAAAAAAATAAGATAAAAACTACCCAGGATTATTTTTTCTAAGAATTTCTTTTTGCCCGGGAAAGAAAAATAAAACATTGTAATAATTATATTACAAACGTGCAAATTCCTTTGGCAGGGAAATAAAGAATATACCAGATTCAGATAAAAATAGATTAAAATTGTTATTTGTAATACCCGGGAAAAAAAAATTATATATAATAACATATAATCATATAAAATTATTTTTAATTATGTGTAATTTTATATAAATATATAAAATTACATATATAATAAAATAAAATCATCTATAATTTTATATAATTATGTATAATTATATATGGCATATCTAATTATTTCAAACTTTTTATACGTAAACATTAGACTGTTTCAAAAAAAAACACCTATTTTTTTTTCTTCATTATATCGAAAATATTGTTGGAAATGATGAAAAAAAATACTTTCAAAGTTTGAGCTCTGAATATTAATATTAACAACTGCCGCACCGCAATTTTCTATTCCCCGTTTAAATAACATGGGAAAATTTATTTCTCGAGCTTTGGAATTTTGTAGTTCATGGTGGGACCAATACTTTTAAATGTTCAAGACATGTTCTTATGGGAAACTTGACGTTCTACAAAAAAGTTCTCTTATAATTTTTTCATATTTTTATTTCTTCAAAAGTTATTCAGTGAAAGTTAGATTGACGATAAACTTTTATATTTTTCAAATTTTTTGACGCTACCATCAAATTTATGGGAAAATTTTATTTGACATTTTTTGTAGAGCATTTTATTTTCTATAACTTATCTTACAGAAAATTTTCGATATTTATCACAAGTCGCAAGTTATTTGCAATTAACTGAAAATTTCATAACGTTCTCCTCTATTTTACGTGTCCCACGGCGGAGTGTGGTTGGCGCTCAATAGCCGTTATGGCTCTCCGTTGGTGAAAAATAACTGAAAATTAAAATAATAACAACCACAAGTCCCACCTGGAGATATCCCGAATTTCCCTGGACTCACAGCTCTGCTCAGGCTGCATTAGATAACCTCATTGGGCGCCAGTTCGTGTGCCCTACGAACAAAATTAACTCAAAAATAAATACAACGGAGAAAAATGAAAATGAAAATAAAATAAATGACAGGGTAACAGTTTCAGATTTTAGGAAAAGGAAAGCAAGAAAAAGATAGCAGTATTGTAAACAAATAAAATTTAAAGAAATACCGGGTTGATGACCATTTGTTTCAACTTATATTTAAAATGATAAATTATTTAATCAATGGTATCGTATACTCAAATAAACAATATCAAAATCAGATAATACTAAATCACTTACAAAATAATATGGTATGCATATACAAATTATACAGAAAACAGTAATACCGTATTAAAAAATCTCTATATTAAACGCAAAGATAATTTACTGCATGTATTTCTCGCATGTGATAGTAAAAAAAATATATGATTAAGTAAAAATAATCGCAAATAATAAGTTAATAATTATAAACTATCGTTTCACTCGCATGTGATAATGCAAACATAAATTAAAAATAATCTCGAAATAATTCTCAAATATTTCCAGTAAAATAGTTTTTGAAAAGTTTCCACTGGTGCAAGTTACGCAGTATTCACAACAATCTCAAAACAAATTAATACTTATAACAATAATTATTCAGAAAATCCATAATAATTATAAAACAATATTCATAAATTTTTGGTATCTCTCGCACGTGATAATTCGTAAAATTAATAGTAAGCACAGTAAATAATAATCTCAGCAGTAATAATTCACATTAAAATCAGTGTTGCCAGAAAAGTTTTAACGAAAACCGCCGATGAGCGGTGGTCGAGTAGCCCAAAAATAGCCAATCCTGAAAGCACATAACTCTACTAAATTTTTAAATATTTTTTCGTAGAAAATTATGCAAACATTAATAAAAACGTTTTAGACAAATTTATTGAGTATAGCACATTATTATTAGTTGTTACAATATAAATAGTTTTTGGCGATTGAAAGTATTACTTCCAGTATTAAATAATATATTTTAACTTATTATGACAATTAAATGTTTAATTGAATTTATTTTCTTAGATATTAAGTAAACAATTACATTAATAATACTGTAATAAACAGAGCATATTATCAGTTACTTAAAAATATATAAAAGCCTTATTATAAATATTTTAAAATATAATGACAAGTTGTTTAAAAGGCACTCCTAGCAGGTCAAGATTAATCTCCTATAAATAATTTAACTTAAAATGTTTGTATAACAATACAATAATTCTAAATATAAGAACTGTATTTCTTTATATATTATTAAATGGCACTTATTACAGCCATGAAATTTTTAAACCTGCAAACGATTAATCATTTTTCAATTAGTTTAGTTATCAGCAAGTTCAATCAAACTAATTGATTCAATTAAACTAGAATTATCATCATCAGTGTTATTATTTTTATAAATATCATTGTTACACAATTGCAACATATATTCGGAGGGAGTGTAACTTTTACAACAAAGCTTAAATGTACTCATGTGAGCACGGATGCGAATAAGAGCCATCAACATTGGTAGACACATACGGTTACGCAATTTAGTTTTTACTACTGACATTATTCTCAAGACTCGTTCGACAGTAGCATTGCTGATGGGCAAGGAAAGAGCAAGAATAGCGAATGAAGCTAGGTCTTTGAAACATTTATCGCCGCTGGCATTCTCAATTTTTTAAACTCCAAACTCCGCAAAAGCCTTCAACACGGCTTTTTTTATTGCAGTAATATCAGCAGATTGCAACATATCAAATGTATCCGTGTTAGACGTAAGAGGTCTCAGAAAACTCGGTTTGAAAATTCTTCTTGACAGTGAAAGTAGCAGCAATTTCAAATCACCACATAATTTTGTCAAGTCAGCGTTTGCTCGCTGAAAAGCTCAATTTACCCTTGTTACTTCTCTTAAAACATTGTGCAAAAAAAGTAAATATAAATAATTAGCATCATCATTGTACATTTCGGCTAACATGCGAGCTGTGTAGCATTTGTCTATTTGTAATTTTGATACTTTATTGAAGAATGCCTTTAGATCTTCCCACTGAGTTAAATTTGACGAAATCGCTCCATACCAAGCTAACCAGCGAGTATCGAACAGTTGCACTAGCTTGGATGGATTATTTGAATTCAACTTAACATACATTTCTTTGTAAGTCAGTTGGCGGAGCGGACTATGAGAAAACCAATTTCTCGTCTCGCGCAGTCAGAATTCTAAGCTTGAAGGCAGCTCTTTACAAGCTTTAGAAGCACATAAATTCAAGGAGTGACAACTACACTTCAATAATTGTAGTTTAGTACATTCTTTCCTTAATAAAGTAAAGAGACTCTGATTTACCCCACAAAGATTTGATGCACCGTCCGTTCCAATTCCTACCAAGTTTTCAATTTTTAATCCAATTGATTTAATGAAATTAAGAAAATTTTCATGAAGATTAACAGCCGTAGCTGAACCAACTTCGTTAAAACAAAGGAAGTCGGTACAAGTTTGGTCTAATGTCTCGCTGTAATAACGAATACAGTAGGCCATATATTTAACTGTCGAGATATCTGTTGATTCATCCAAAATGATGGAATAATATTCGTCACCGACATCTTCGATAAGTTCTCTTAACATCCTGGAGATATAACATTAACTATCATTTTAGAACATTTCGTTCGGTGCAATTTTGACTTTCCTAGCTGACTGCCTTAACCCATTTCTTTTAACGAATCACACAAGTGATAAACGCTGCTAATCGAATTGTGCGCAGCAATATTTAATACCAATTTGATATCGTTGATTTTGGTTTGGTCATCAACAGTCATTCGGATGCCTGCAAAAAATTTATAGGTTAAGTTTAAAAATCAATTAAAAATTTAAAAGGATTAACTAAAACCAGTCACCAGAATCAGAAAGACTGCGCTGGGTACTTAAATTCAAAGCAGCAGCCTTTTCTTTGTGTTTTTTTTTTTTTACCGCATGCACTTTTAAATCATTGCATTGAGCCCGTAAAGTTACTTTACATATTTTACAATATGCTTCCCCGTTTCCCGCGAAAATGAGGCTTTCTGGGCATTTGCAGAGCCACCCTTAATGAAAAATATGAAATTAAACAGAAAATCTTCAAAGACAGCCAATAGTAAAAAGGTTAAAATAGTAATAGTTGAAAAAAATCAAGAGTCACCAACAATTTATATATATTCCTGTCGCAATCATCAAAATATTATAATACTTAAATACCTTTAAAAATACTTTGACGCTCCCATTCTTCCCGATAATGTTTTACATATCTTGCGTACTTTCCCATTATTCTAATCACTTCAAATAAGTAACTCACAGCTCACAACACGATAATGCATACAATGCCATAACCAAATAATCAATTAACCATTTACATTTTGGAAAATATATACACAAAATAACAATAAGCATGCGCGTGTTAACATACCAAACATAAACTATATAGTGACAATGATGCAAATCCAAGTTTAGTAGACTGATAATTTTGAATGACGTCCATAAGATAAAAATAGCATTTGGTCTGAACGAAAATTTTTATTTGCTAAAAAAAAAATTTTTTTTTTTCAACTAAAAACTCCAAATAGCCCAATCGGCTATTTGCCGCCAACAACAAAATTCAGCCGCCAATCTAAAATTCATGTAGCCCAATTGGCGGTAAATAGCCCAATCTGGCAACAGTGATTAAAATAAATGATAATACGGATCAAAATAAATGATAATTAGTAATTATTGTCGCATATAAGAATCAGGCACTAATAATGATGTCACTGATCTATCAATAACTATCGAAACCCAGTCGCATGTAGTTGGATATAGGCAGAAAACAATGTTCACTACGTGAAATACTAATAAATAATATCCAAATATTTCCAAATCACTAATTGGTATTATTAACAATAATAACTAGATTCGTTTATTTCGTTACTATCCACTGGGTTCAATAATCATTCACTTCATCATATGCTTGAAACTTTTATTATTACTAGAGAATTGCTATCTCTGTTACGCTCACGCGATTGCAAATGGCCACCATCGCGGGCAAGCAAAATTACACGCCAATGAATTAACTCAGAGGTACTTACAGTCGTCGTTGTAATTAAAATGCGTACCGGTTTTCTTTGGTGCCACAATAAGTGATAATTATAAACTCAGCTATTAGCAACTCAACTTTGCACTGTTAGTTAACAGAAATTGTTATATTTATATAGCCAAAACCCAAGTGGCGTCTCAAATAATAACTTCGTTGGAGCAACAAGCACACACCCTGCTCGTACAATGTTTATTCCACGTCTGACCATGACAGCACGTGAATTTCATGCCGGTACCTCGGCCAGCACCATTTTATATAGATATCTCACTTCAACCAATGGAGAACTATCTCTGTCGCATGTTAGTTTTGACTAATACCAATGACAACTTACATGATGTCAATCGTGTAACTTTGCCAATTTCCGACGTTAAATAGCCAATTGCTCCTCGCATTATTGATTAAAATTACTATAAAATGCAAGCTCAATCAATGATTTATGCATAACAACTCTGAATTAATTTATAATATAATAAATTTGTCGATGACAACTGTTGCGTCGGCGCGCACGCGCCGACCAACCACAATAAATACAGACATATAAATTAAATGCATGATTATTTCCCCAGCATCCTAAAATATGATTAAGCGCGTGTATTCATCAGTGAATTTACCTGATTAATATACTATTTATACATAAGGAAACTTCTTAGTAAAACTGACATAATAATTAAAACAAAATTATATATGTAAACAAAATAATCATAATAATAATCTATGGAGAGACGTGTGAGCAGCGTGTGCTGCCATCTGTTGCTCACCGACTTGATGTGAGACTGCCGCGATATTTAAATATCGTGATAATTTTTTTAAATAATCTAATTTTTGTTGCTTAAAATTAATTATGTTAAATTTTCAGTTAATTGCAAATAACTTACGACTTGTAAGAAATATCGAAAATTTTTTTCGAGATAAGTTATAGAAAATAAAATGCTCTACGAAAAATGTCGAATAAAATTTTCCCATAAATTTGATGGTTGCGTCAAAAAATTGGAAAAATGTAAAAATTTATCCTCAATCTAACTTTAACTAAATAACTTTTGAAGAAATAAAAATATGAAAAAACTATAAGAGACCTTTTTTGTAGGACGTCAAATTTCTCACAAAGACATGACTTGAACATTTAAAAGCATTGGTCCCACCATGAGCTACGAAATTCCAAAGCTTAAGAAATAAATTTTCGCATGCTATTTAAACGGGAAATAGAAAATTGCGATGCAGCAGTTGTTAATATTAATATTAAGAGCTCAAACTTTGACAGTATTTTTTTTTCGTCATTTCCAACAATATTTTCGATATAATGAAGAAAAAAAAATAGTTGTTTTTTTTTAAACAGTCTAATATATATAAATATATGTATATAAATATATATATATATATATACATATATATGTATATATATATATATATATATATATATAAATAATTATATAAATTTATGTATAGTTTTAAGAACGATATATATTTATATATAATTTTATAACTCTTTCTAATCTCATTATATATAAATATATTGTAACGAATGCGAATCTGATGTTTTGAAATATTTTAATAACTAGAAAAATACCTCCTTCTCTTGTTTTTATAGATGCGCGACTGTCAGTCAGTCTTATATTGACATCTTAACAACATACATCTGTTGTAAGGGTCTGTCCTGGCTTCCTCGTACCAGGAAGTTCGGACAGCCCTTCTGAAAATGCTCGTGTGGATATTGAGCACCGGGTTCGAAAATGCCTGATATAGCCGAGTAGGCGGCTCGATTTAGGATAGGGAAAAATTGGTTGAAATAATCAAAGAATAAATATAAATATAAATAAAATTATTTTATTACAATTAATTGTTTATTTATTTAATATGAATAACTGGAGTTAAAAGTCTTGGGGAAATAATTTATAAATTTAATAACTACAGAAACTTAACAGAATTAAACTGCGCATGCACGACACTCTTTCATCAGGTGCCTGAAGACTTCTTTCTCAGATACCCGCGATTCCAAACCTCAACTTCACTTAGATTTTATTGTTGTAAATGACTCTTTTGCATTGTTAATGACGGCTTTGAATTTAATTGAAAGTTTTCACATGCACAGTGATTAAATAGATTAAATACATGAAATTAGATATATATAAATAAATTAATTGATAAAGACGATAAAAGTAGTTTTGGAAATTACCCACGTGTTTGACAAACTTTATGTTATGAATAATTTTTAACCTTTACACCAACTCACATCAACTTGCTCTAAATGCTTAGCCATGATTCAGGTTTCTCCTGGACAAAAGACTCGACTGCGAGAAAGACGACCAAAAAATTCCACCAAAGAACTGACTTAATTAAAAGGCGTCTGCCTGACGGTTAAACTTTATTAAACTTGAAGAAGATCACTATTGTGGATTGAGTGACTGCTCGACTCGGCTTCCAGGTTACGATTCCTTTTTTGAGAAAATGAGTCTGACGACGAGGTATGTTGTGCCTCTACCCCCACCGTTAGGCGAAGTAATTAAAATTTGGTCGTCGCAATGGCTGGTGCATAAAATAATGAGGCGCGAAATTTAATTTGACTGACTTGGTAGTCGAATGCTAAGTCACCCCGTCACACTGTATATCAATAAACTATATCTCTCTTTGCCTTTTTTTACTGCTGTAAATTGTTGTGTTATTATTTCTAATATAAGTGTGTTATTATTGTAGTGCATAAGTGATATTAATTATAAGTTGAAATACTACAATTTGGTGTCAGAAGTGGGATAAGTGCGCGTAACCTTCGTGTGTTGCTTGAACTTACAAATATAAAATTAAAATAAAAATATCTGTCAAAATATCGTAACGCGACGGGAAAAGTAAAGATTGAAAAGAAAACGATCGTGATTCGTTTGATGTTACTAAAGACGCAAATAATAATAAATTAAAAAATAAATTCAGCGATCCATTAAACGAGTTTGGTGAAAAAATTTTTGCACACCTTAAGCGTGAAAGTCGTCAATTGTCGTGTATGAAACTTAGTAAGCCAAATAACTCTTGATAGGGACAATTAATCGGTCTGAACTTTTTTTTATTATCTTTGTATTTTTCATCACAAGAGTCCTACTGAAAATTACTGTCTAAATCCTTTTAGTTTAATTGTAATTAATTAGAAACGTAAAACTGATTATTCATGAAAAGTTCAGCGGCCATTTTTATTTTTACTATTGTTATTATTACAAAAGTAAATTGTTTTTTCTTCTTTCCTCCCCATCAACTACTGTTAGCAGCACTAGCGTCAAACAGTAGATTTGAAAAAAAAAAACGACATCTACAACAAAAATGCGGAATATTCAGAAAAAATTCATAAAAAAAAAATTTAATTGGGGTCGAGAAATAAAAAAATCAAATTAATGATTCTAAAATTGAATAAAAATTCATAAAAAAAAAAAAAAATAATAAAAGTAATGATTAAAAATAAAATGAGCGATTGAGATGTGCAATTTTAGATTTTTCAACATTATATTAATTTGTGCTTAAGTGCGTGTGTTAATTCAAATAAATTTTGAAGGAGAGTGCTGCTGTCAATACATTCTAACGTGTTTTTTCTTGTGAAGGCTTACGACCTAAAATGTTTTTATTCTAGTGTACTTAAAAAATTCACATAGTGTATCAGTTTGACTAATTAATTTTTTGCTATCCGTTGCAAAAAAAAATTCTTATCGAGGCCTAAATCAATAACTGAGGTAGTTTAACTGTGACCAGGCTGTGCCCGCTATTTGAAGGTTTGAAAGTGTGTGGGGTAGCGGGTAATGAACACCGAATGCACTAGCGCTCTGCCTAGTGACTTACAAATATTGCCAGTTGTCACTACTGCGGTGGAACCACCCTCTACTGAGGTCACTCCAGACGGCCCGCTCGAGAAGCGCGAGCCCATAGTCAATTTAAATTCAAATTTAAATCTCACTGCATCTGTCTTTGTTTTTGCCTCACCTACAACCAATGCCAATACTCCAAAATCTCGTAGCAGAGGAAGACCAACTAACTCGGAGCAAACAAGAAGGCATCCCCGCTTACATTCCTCCAGCACTATACATGAACTTTTTCTGAACGCCTCGAACAAACGGAAAAGAGACTCTTCAGCGACGACAGCCACCAAAGTTAGTCCTCCGTTGAAGCAAAGCCACACTTCGTCATCTCCCCCGGCAGCAGTCCGTCAACTCTATCGACTTTATCATCCGGAAACGTAAGTACATCCCCTATTGACGAATCTACTATGGATACCAACTCTGATAAATCCAATTCTGTCGAGGATCTGCTCAGCAGAATGGCTGCATGGCGCTACGAGGACAAGGCCCATCTGAAGTCAATAAAAACTGACCTATCTTCTGAAATATCTGCTGCTGAGGCAGCCAGCTTTCAACTTATAAACTCGATCGCCGAAGACCTCACGAAAAAGAACGAAGCTCTTCAAAAAGAAGTTCAGGATCTTAAATCCCGTCTGGTAGCCCTTGAATCCAACCCAAGCAACCATCCATCGCGCCCCATTGATCAACTACTGAGCCAACTCTCAGTTGAGAAGCAAATGGTCATATGCACGAAAAACACTGTCGACAAAATCCTGCGAAAAAACAATTTTATGTCCGCCGCTTTGATTTAAATTAATTATCCGGGATTTCTCCCTTTGGTAGCGATAGAAAAATTAACGAGCGATATGGAGGTTGCGGACAACAATAAAGAATACGAGGAAGATTTTAACTTCCTATATTTATTATTTAATGTGGGTTTTTCTTGTCTATTACAGCACTTATACACTATAATTGTTACAATGGATTTTACTTATAAAAGATGTAAAACCATTTAATTGATTATTATTATTTTTAATTATTTTTAATATATGCGTCTTTATTTAACCTTATGGCTTTCTATGCGCAGATTATCTCGACCCGAGATCGGAAAATAATTACACTTGCTTTTTGTGTCACTATTCGATAGAGCCGGACTGAATTTTATAATAATTGCAAATAACAAAATAATGCCGCTACACGATATGAAAATATCAGCCTAGTACCTTTATCAATTTACAACTTACCTAAATTTAAATGTAAGATAAACCGCTGTTAACAAAATAATACTGCTACACGATATGATATCGGCCTAGTACCTTTTATTACGGACGGTTACTTATTGCTTTCTCTAGGACAGATTTTTGCAATAAGATTACGGGCTATCGACGCCGTTTACGCGGCCCATAGGACTCGAGATCTGAAAATTTGATCAACAACTAAGGCCCTGAGCCATGGTGCTCAGGCTATTTAAAAACTCTTGATTGATGTTGGATGGGAGTAATTAAATTGTTGTCATTGGTGGAAAATGACGACAAGTTTTTATTTATTCGTCAATCGTTATTGCACAAATCGTCGTGCTACTTTCATACGCATAAATGGTGGTAAAACTGACGCTGCGTTTTCGCGTGCTTTTGTAAAGAGGAGTTTCGTAAATTTATTTATAAAATAAATTAATAAAAAAAAATTAATTGGTCATAACAACGACGTAATAACCAGAGGTCTCGACACCAAACAAATAAGCCCTACTAAGGCAGTCAATGACTTTCTAAACAAGCATTTTAAGATGCCCAATAGTGTTAATTGTGCTCTAGTGGTTGGAATAAACAAGGGCATCATTAAAGGAACCTTTAAGGATCCACAACAGAAGCTCACCGTCATGAAAAACAAAAAAGACCTAAAGATCCCAGTTTTTATCAGCCATGACCTCGCCTCTGAGGAAGAGAAAGCGGCCAGAAAGCTGAGGTGGGCCGAAAAACAGTTTGCAAAGGAGGGGAAAAACGTCAAGTTTGGTCTATTGAGCATCACGGTTAATGGAACCCCCTACAAATATGACCCCACCACTCTGAGTATTACTCCAACCGTCCCACCGACTCAAACAGTAACTCCAGCAAGCAAACCAGCCACAGAAACTTCTCTGGACCCCACTCCTCTAGTCCTCAGTCAAGATTCTTCAAAAAATTTTTGGAAGTAAGGCTGACATCTTAAAACGTACACGGCATTGGCAATCTTCTAGACTCGATCAACCACTTAAACTCATTATACGTAGGCATATCTGAGACCTGAATCACCTGCAAGCACGCCAAACCTATCTTCGCGAAATGGCACTCTTACTGGGCTCTAGCCAAAGCTCCTACAGGCCAAGGCCACCCGAGTGGAGGTCTCCTAGCACTTGTCAATCCACAGTTTAACCATAGCACACTTTACATCTCAGATTCCTGGATTATTACTAAAACCAATGCTCCCAACGCAACGATTGTTACTGCTTCAGTTTACTTTAAGCCTAATATCGATATCGAAGACTCTCTGTCCTTTGCAATAAGCTCTGGACTCGATACAAAGGTATCATCAGCATGATATCCTACTCATTGCCGGTGAGTTCAATGCGCGTGTGGGCTCACTGGGTGACATCGATATGGGACTCTTAAATCTAGACTCACTGGACGGTTATAGAGACTCCTTAGACAAGTGCATGAACCTCCGAGGAAAATTACGTCTTGACTTTATGGGCTCGAATGGCCTGACACAAATGTGCGCACCCCCAGCGACTCCTCAGGACAATTCACGTTTGGTAACAAAAACGGATGCAGCACAGTAGATCTGATTTGGAGTAACAACACCGGCCTCCACCTAGTTAACGACATGTGGGTTGAAAGCTTAATCTGTAACGGGGTAATTTTCAGCCTTGCCAAATTTGGCCTCTTTATTAATTGATCTTAATAAGGGCGCCACTGGAAGATAAGACTCGGCCTTCCAGAACCGGAGATGTTAAATTTAGAAAATTCAGTGTCGTTGAATTTTGCAAGAGTGAGAAATGATGAGGAATTAAATTTATTACACAATACTTTTATTAATATAATTAACAACTTTTTTATCACACACAATTTTACCCCCACCGGGTTTTACTTCACTTATAATTATTTTATTACTACGGAGTCCACCGGACATTATTACATTAATTACTTAGTCCCCTGGACTTTATAAATTAAAATAATTAGTTGGCCAATGGCCTGATCCCCTGGATCTAATTAAAATTTAGTCCCCTAGACTTATTACTATAATTCTGGCCACCGGCCTGATCCCCTGGATCTATACTAAACAAACTAGGCAACTTGCCAGATCCCCTGGATCTAATTATTTCAAATTTATTAATAACAAAAATTCCCCTGGAATTATTTCACACACACACACGCACACACACACACACACACACACACACGCGCGCGCGGGCGCGCGCGCGCGTTAATTAATCTATTTACTGTCCACTGGACTTAATTCACACACGCACGTTTTAATTTTCTTCAACAACTTTCTTTAAAATTTATTTTTAGATATTTTTGTTAATTTTAATTTTTTTCTTTTGTATAATCATTTACCTTAATTTCCAAAATTTACCAGTAAAAATTTTCATCAAGTGATAGATTTTGTGACTCGAGTAACTGACGCTATCCTTCTCTACTTCGCGCGTCTCAGTCTATCTCTCTCTATTTCGTGTCTTTCTTTCTTCACGTTAAACTTTAGATTTTTCTCTCAACAAAATTTTATTACTTTACTGACATCAATCGTTTACTCAAGGTTAAATAATTAATTCTTAAACTTTTCTTATCATTTTTCACAGCACTTGATTACGGAAATAAATTTTCAGTCTTACTAGCTATTATTAAATTTTACTTATTAACTAATGTCGATTAAATTATAATGTGACAATGACTCGATAACGATTTTAATTTCTGGCTTCCTGCCGAGAAATTTTTCTTTAATTTATAATTAATACTGATTAAAATTCTGGCCTTTCTGCCGAGAATTTTATTCCGACGGACCGCGTTGTAAATTAGCAAAAGAATTCTGGCTTCTGCCGAGAATTTTATCTTATACTGAACGACCCGGAAATAGCGACTGCCCACGAATAATAATTCCTTAATTATTATGAGAATCAATTATTAATAAATTGTGGCTACTGCCGACAATTTATTTACCTCTTTCTTTTCCTCGTGGCGGCTTTAACTTCACTCTCACAGTCCTTCCGCCGATTTCCTCGTTTTCCTTTACTTTCTACCAGCTCTCATCTTATTTTATTATTAAATCTGTGGAAAATTCAATACAAATCAATTATCTTTTCTAAATTGTATCGGCTTCCTGCCGAATACAAGAATTTCAATTTTATTTATGTGACTATAGCTTCTGGAAGGTTCCACTCTAACCTCTCCAGAGCTTATATAATTACCTTTACAATTGATATGCAGTTCCTTCTGACTTCGTTGCCGGTCCGTCCGACTCTGTTCAAAAATCATCTCTTGCACTCACTAATAATCTAAGTCCGCGACCCCTTGGCAAATTTCGTGAATTTTCCCACTCTTATTAACTTCTAATTAGGGAGAGAGGATGAGCCTTCAAAATTGGCGCTTCCGGAGACCAGTCGATAAACTAGATAACGGGGTTAATCGATTTTTGCTAATTAACCAACTGCGGGGAATTCAAGGACAATTTAAATTTAAATTATTTGAATTAGTTTAATTTTACCCCGTTACATATTACCAGGTCCGATCACTTTCCAGTTTCTATTGAACTGGGCCTGCCCAGTCTTTCGCCACCGAACGTTACAAGTGAGCTGCTCCCACCGGGCAAATTCAACGATTCTGAGTACGAGCAGCTCCAGTAGAAAAAATTCAAAAATGTCAGGTCACACTCCGAGTTCTGGAGTGTTGTGAAATCGGTTAGGAAAGTTCCTCCTCACCCTCAGTGCATTCCTCTGTCTTAGCGGGAGGAGTTCCTTTACAAGACCTACCCGAAAAAACTAGGCCTCAGCAGCAATCACTGCGGTATTTCTGATGCTAAACTAGACGCCGAGATCACTCTTCAAGAAGTCAGACAGAATTTCTAAAAGAGTTACCCCATAACTGGCTACTTTACGTTGTTGCTCTATTCAACAGAATTCTCGACTGAGGAATAATGCCAGTCGACTGATCCAACATCATAATGTGCATGATCCCCAAAAAAGGCGATCCCCAAGACCTTGCCAACTACAGAGGAATCGTGCTCGTTAACAGCATCACCAAGGTGTTCACACAAATTATCCTTGACCGCATTAGGGCTTGGGCCACTAAACTTAAATTTATTTCTGAAGAACAAGCAGGTTTTGAACCTGGCCGCAGCTGTGCTGACAGTGTCTTCGCCCTACTTGCTCTACACCAGATTCAAACTCGATTCAAGGTTACCGTAGCCTACTTTATGTTCATTGACTTCAAAAGAGCTTTCGACTCAGTACCGCATGAAAAGCTCTGGACAAAGCTAAACAAGCTTGGCATGAGCTCTAAGACTTAGAACCTCTTAATAAACTTCTACGCGAACACCAAAATGCAAGTCAGAAGCAATTACAAGCTGTCGTCCCCTACTGAAATCACAGAAGGAGTATTACAGGGAGAAGTTCTCAGCCCCATCCTATTTAGCCTATACCTCTACGACATTGTGTCGTTCTTTAAAGCTAGAGGTGCTGAAGGCTTCTCTCTTGGGGCTTCAGGCGTCCTGTTCTTGATGTACGCTGATGATCTCGTCCTGCTCTCTACCACCTGGATAAAACTCCAAAGAAATTTACTTACCCTCGAAGAATACTGCAAAAGCAATGGATTCACTGTCAACGTAAAAAAGACCAAGGTGATGGTGGTCAGCGACAGCGGCTAAAAGAAGGCTCCCAAATATAACAATGAAGACCTTGATGTCGTCTCAGTATACGAATACCTTGGCGTGAGCTTAACCTCAATTGGTAAAGGCAAGATCGCAACTGAAGCAACCACCAGAAAGGGAAAGGTTGCGACTGGCACCGTCCTGTCTATATTCGCTAAGATTAAAGCCAGCTCATGGCACGGAAAATTAAAGCTACACTAAAGCATTACTCAGTTCACTATGCTGTACTTAGCCCACATTTGGGGTCTCAAACACGAGACACTTGAACAACTCGACTCTACAAACCTCATGTTTCTCAGGAGAACTTTCTGTCTACCGCCTTGCACTCCAAAGTACGCTATTCGTACCGAATTCAAAATAGATCATATCTCCGTCCCCATTTTAGAGCTGCTATGAACTGGGTCATCAAACTACTCGAAATGTCTGAAACAAGAATCCCCGAACAGTGCTTCAACATGTTGATACAGCTTTTGGACCCGCTCTACAACTCCAAGATGTCTAACTGGATTCAGCTATTAAAAGACCTACTTGCCGCAGTTGGTGAAGAGAGCCTGCTTAGTAATCTCTAACCAGCTATTTGGAAAACCAGCAGGGATTCTGTGATAGTAAAATATCAACTGTACAGACGGACTATCGACACCGCGAGGTATGCAGTCTCATCGGCCTGCCAGTTCACTTCCATCATACTAGTCCTTTCATCATATCGCCAAACCTATTTGAAACTTTTCCCGGGCACATATCCTAGCTCCTCATACAGCTGAGACTAGCTAATCATTTCGCCTGCAGACTAATTATCAATGCCGCCTCAGTGAAGCTAACGCCGTCCAAACCATGCGAATTCTGTCACCTAAACGAAAACAAAATAATCAGCTGCATCTTCTTAAGATGCTCGCACTACACTGATCTACGAGCGACGCGCCTTCTTGAGCTGTCGAACTCTCAAGAACCGCATGAGATTTCTCTTCAGTGCCTAGAGTCTTTAGACCTGAATCTACTGAAAAAAGTTTTTTACTTTTGTATGGGACTTGTAGCCCTAAGAGACTCCGACCACGAGTCTGTAGAATAATTCAGCCCTTACCACCAGGTCACTTGCCGCGACTACGACACACGTTCCACGCCACTTCCCTTATTAAGAGAAAAAAAAAAAATTTTTGTATAAACTAGTTTATGTTACTTAATCGTTCGTACCTCTCTTTATATTTTGCATTGAGGATTGTATTCCTGTTTAACGCAATAAATAACTAAAAATAATTCAAATAAATTTTGTAATGAATTAAATAAGTTTTATGAATATTAAAATGCGCGTGGTAATATAAATAAATTCGATGATGAATTACATAAGTTCTGTGGATATGTGTTATAGTGTTAAAGTTCGCGTAATAAAATGAATAAATTCGGTGATGAATTAAATAAGTTTTGTGGATATGTTTTATAATATAGATTTCAAATGCGTGTAATAATTTAAATGAATTCAGTAATTAAATAATTAAGTTTTGTGAAAATATTTTTCTTAATCGGTGTCAAAGTGCGTATTTGAATTTACTTGTGTGATATACTGCACAAAAAAAAAATTTTTGTGATTAACAAATTTAGTGTTGTGAAAATATTTTTATTAATTTATGTCAAAGTGCGGGTATGAGTGATTACGTATGTGATAAAAATATAAAATAATAGTGAATGAAAGATTGCATTCCGGATAATCTTATTATTTAAAAAAAAAATGATGCCGGAAGAATATTTTCTTAGCATCAATTTAATAATTGGAGTAGAACTCATGGGCAATTTAAAATTCGGAAAGGATTATTCGGTAATATACCATTATTTAATAACAATAATAGTTAGGTAAAATTGAAAATAAAAGAAACCTTATTTTATCAAACACAAATTAACTAAAAATATCATGATATCCAACCGCTCTTTTGTTTTGTAATCAATTAACGTGATTAATAAACCGGGTATATTTAATGATTTTGTGTTGAAGAACGATAGATATAAAAAAAAAAATTTGTATAGATAGTCAATTTGAAAATATTTTTTTATTGTTATGTCGGGGCTGTGTAATACCTCAAGTATTTTATTGAGTCAATGAATATAAATTTAGACGCATAAATAAAGAATTTTGTAAAACTACTGAGATTACTATCATGATTTAAATTAAAAAAAAAAAAAAAAAAAAAGAAAAGTCAATATTAACAAAAATAATTTAAAACTTTGTTCATTTCAATGCGATTGGGAAGGTCCTTATGATATTGAAAATAAATTAAATAACGTAGCTTACTGAATTATGAAAATACCAAATGGAAAACATAAAGTCGTGCATGTAAATCGTCTTGCACTATATTGTGATCAATAAGAAAAATAGAAGAGAAGTCCGACTGGGGCTCTGAACGATCTCAGCGTAGACGATGAAACGGGTTCTCGGGATTCTGTAGTCAATTAGTAAGAGTAGGATATATCTCTTGCAAACTGATAGAATTGAAAGATTTGTCTGAACGACTTACTAAAGACTGGTATAGTCCTTGAAAGAAATCTGGTAGTGGACCTTGGATAACCACTCTGTAGACGTTGCTTAAGAGTTGCCGAGATTCTGAGAGAAGTCTGGCAGAGGGCTTTGAACGATCTCAGTGGTAACGTTGTTCGAGGGATTCTCGAGATTCTATTGGGACTGGGAATGTTTTGGCTTCGACTACTAACTGAATGAATCGAGCAGTAGAACATTGAGCATGTAAGATTGAAAATTATTGAATTGATAAGATGTAACGATGAAATATGTTTAAGTTTAAAATTTAATAAAATTTTAGAAATACTTGTTTTATTTTCTTTAATTTGTGCAGATAATATTTCCAATTTCATTGGGAAAGGAGAGAAGGAGTCCATTTCTAGTCCTTCAAGAAGGAAAAGAAGGAGTTCCTGTTCCCATTCCCATTGAAGATCCATTATTCAAGAAGAGGGTGACATTTTTAATTTCATCTATTTTGATTCGTTGATTAGGAAAATAGAGTCACGCGTATCGATTAACTTCTTACCAGAATATTTTATTTTTTTTTTTTTATCAGTTTTAGCTCAATTAAATTATAGACTATTTTTTTATTTCTTTATTATCTTTGCTTTAGCCTAAAGGGTTGTTTTTTCTGCTACGGTGCTTTTTTCTCTGTGGGATGATAGGGTGTACTGGGACCATAGCGAAATCGAACTAAAAATTGTAAATGATTTTAATTTCAATGAAGTTCGATTCGCCTGACACAATTTCCATCGGGACGAAAATTTATTGAGAAGGGGGTAGTGTGACGAATGTGAAACTGATGTTTTGAAATATTTTAATAACTAGAAAACGAATGCCTTCTTCTCTTGTTTTTATAGATGCGTGACTAAGTCAGTCAGTCATATATTGACAGCATAACAGCATACATCTGTATATGAATAAACTATACCTCTCGTTGCCTTTCTCTTACTGCTGTTAATTGTGGTGTTATTATTTCTAATATAAGTGTGTTATTATTGTAGTGCATAAGTAATATTAATTATAAGTTGAAATACTACAATATATAATCACATATTTATATAAATATACATAATTATGTTATCTTATATATAATTATATATATTTACACATTCGGTCGAAAAAATTTTATATGATTAGATAGAATTTTATATAATTTTATATAATTACATAAAATTGTATACAATAGAGTTCTAAAAAATTTTATCGAACGGCAATATCTAAGTGAATATCAAGCTATGCAGGTCTGTGAATCATAATATTCTGTGAAATAATTTAGATACGACCGAACAACGTAAGATTATTTGCAAAAACTGCATAATGTTTTATAAAATAAAGTCAATAAATTTTTTTAATTTATACCCCATTCATAAATGTAACACAGGAAAACTTTTTTTTTAAATTCTTGGAAATAGACTAACAAAACCTAAAGCGGGAGGACAGCTGAGAAATTTAGAAGTTTCAACAATGAATTAAGTTATAAAAAATTGAGATGTAAAATTAAAAAAGTCTTAGTTTCATTTAAAAGATTTTGAATGCTCATTTTTTTTTAATTTGCCAAACGAAGGAATTATTGCCCCGCTATTAGTGGCTATACCACTATTGGTCTCTTTACCCTATAAACAATAACATAATTGAATACAATACAAATAGACGAATCAATCATTCATTAATGTCTTTAATTTTTTTAAGTTCATTTGTATCCAAACAAATATATACCATAAACTTAACTTTTCAAATGTGTGATTTCGCACGGTGGTCAACACATCAGACTCCGAATCAAAAAGTCTTGGGTTTGAGCCCATAACTCGGCAAGGTTTTTTTTATTATTTTTTTTTTTTTTCATGGCAATTATTGGTTATATATAAATCATTATATGAAATTATACGTAATTATATATAATTATGTATAATTCTATAAAATTATACATAACTATAGATGGCCGAAATTCACACATAATTTTATATAGGAATTTATATATAATTTTATATAATTATATATAGTTTTCTTTCCCGGGTAGTTAAGTGTGTATAAATAATTTTGTAAAATTAATTATACAGTGGTAAGTAATGTCACGGCTGCTACATTCAAAAATTTTTAATTTTTTTTTTCTCTCTTCCAAAATAAGTACACCCTGTAGCCTCTTGTATGCAAACCTTTTTTTGTATAACGCCGACTTACTGACGCCAGAAGTCGTACCGGACAAATAAACCTACCTGAGCGTTGTCAACGCTTTAAAATTAAGTCGTATTGTACTAATGGACTACGCGTATTATATATTTCTCTTTCTGGAAATTTCATCATTTTTACTTAACGTACTTTTAAAATTTATGTATCCATCTCTATTTAACTAATCTAAGCATAGAAGCGGTAGTCTTCTTTGATTTTTTATCTTAAAACTATAGACCACCCAACTCATGCGCACCTGCATGTGATTCTTGGAAATTAGAGAAAGCTAATGGAAACCTCCAAATTTATGGTTTCCTACACGGGCATGCTCGGCGACAGAGTGGCGCCAGGTCATCGGCCTACTTAATAGTCAAAATCTGTTTCCCAGAGATCACACGTGTGCATGGGCCTAGAACTTTCGGGCGAGTCCGAGTCCTCTCGTATGGGAAACTGGTTACCATCACTTTTCATATGTGAGGATCATATAAAAAGACCATGGACTTTAGCTCATCAGTTCTTTTGAGAATCAAACTCTGAACCCGACTGAACTCCGGACACTTGACGGTGTTCATGGCTAGAGGATTGATATCTCGATTGAGCATTCGGTTAACGGTAGCTGGGCGTACGAACCGGACCTTGATCGTTGTAAGTCGTGAACTAATATCAATCGGAAGCACCGGTAGCGTTGATTATCTTCATCTTATTTTAACCCATTTAATTTCATTCATTTTTATTATTTTTATATTGAAATATACCACGGGAAACGTGAAAAATTAAAGATCATTTTACCGCGATAAATGTGAAGATTTTGATTAACATTTTGCCGCGAAAAAGCGAAGAATTTATACATTTATATTTTATATAACCATGAAGACGCGAAGAATTTGAATACATTGAAATTATTTTACCACGAGAAGCGCGAATACCTCATTTTAATTTATCCTACAGAGATTTAAAACGCATAAACATTGAAATTGATACAAATAAATAAATAATTCGATAAATTAGAATCACATTAATTGACCGCGAGAACGCGTAGTGAATAAGTGTCCTGTGTAACTGCTGACAGTCCTGACACCTCACCAAAACCTGTTTAGGGTAAGTTTTTAAACATTGTAACCATTGTTTGGTATTTTTATTTTTATATACTCTGACATATTTGTAAACCATATGCATGAAACATTTTCTTTTGTATTTACTATTTATTGACATTTGTAACTCTTTTGTATTTCGAGAATATTGAGTCTTTAATAAATAATTACTTGTTAACATAAAACATTTGAAAAACATTATTTATCAGATAATTTTACTTTAACAATGAGATACTAGCTTCACGAGGCTTTTCGGCAACCCACCTTCCTTTATCCCTTATTTTTCTACCTGTCTAGCCGCTCAGACCGATAGTTCACATGAGGGGGTACACAATCTTTCGTTTACCGCTCGACGTTTGATTGTGAAATTAGATCAGTCACATAATAAATTGGAAATCGTTTTGGGTTTCATCAATATTGTCTTCAACAATATTGTGTGGGCGCGAATTAATTATAAAATAGAATAAACTGAGCATTTGGTCACGTGAGTTCAGGTCATAGGATCGGTCCTTGATCAATGTAAGTACCCTTTTATTCAATACATTTTATACGAATATCGTATCTACGCCCATCACGATCTGCAATCGTGACAGTAATATTTATATATTCAACTAGTGGTTAAGCATATTTTATTTATAAGTAAAATTTAAACTTATAAATCACAGTAAGTTATCAAAAGAATTGATAAAATAATTTATTAGAATATCGGATGAGACAAAATAAAACTTAATTTTTTAGTAGGGGAGAGTGGAGTCAATTGAACCAAAAATACTTTAACGTTTTGTTTTTATATGAAGAAAGGAAAATGATGTCTTTTTTTTTTACGAAATTATAGTTTATTATATAGACTATTATTTCTCATAAGCATATAACTTAACAAATGATGAAAATTTTTAGTATTTACGAAATTGTACAACTGCATCAAATGGTTCAATCTTCTCCTGTGTGTGGGCAATTGAACCACTAGTTGGGGACAATTGAACCAAGAGCATTAGTGTTACGTTCCAGCTTGCTTTTCAGAAGGCTCTGCCGATTTTTAAATCTTAAATAAGAGAACGACGTGAGACCTATACTTGAATAATAGAATTGTTAATAATAATATATTTTCTTCTAACGTATACTTATAAGTACGCATCTAAAAATAGTTAAATAGATAAGATATTATTAATATAATATTTATTCATCACAGACGATTTGTCCAAAATAATGTTGATAAATAAAAATAGATAAGAATGATTGTACGACAAATAATGAATGTCAAAAGAATAAAAAGTTATATTAGTTTTTCCACGAAAAAGTGAAAACACCGAAAAACATCGTCCGACTGCTGACGCAATAGCATCCGCGCCGAACGATGATAACAAACTCCCACTTATGGGAATAAGGCCCTATCCCAATCCTAATACCCTATCCCACTCTACTCTAGGGTGTTGGCTCGCAGATTGACATAAGAAGTCGATGCCCAATGCATCGCTCTCGTACGCTTACACTTTTAAATTCTCATACATCAATCAGAAGATATAGTGGTGCGGTTTAGTACACGCAAGTATACTCTTGGTTTAATTAAAATATATTATTTTTTTGACGCGAATTTATTTGTTAAATAGTAATTGTAAAACTCAAGTGGATTTTCAAAAATATTTTTCGACTATTCTATTTTATATGAATAAATTAAACATATTTATTATTTAATAAACGATCAAGTTATTTCGAGCTTTCGAGAACTACCCGAGAATCCGAAGATCTACAGTCACGTTCAATTCGAATAATTCGCGTCAGCAGATCTCAAGCTGACACGACTCCAGGACGTAACAACTATGTATCATTAAAATTGGTAGCAGCGTCGGACTCGATCAGTCTCGAAGTAGCGTGGTGATTTTTCCAAATTTTAAATTGAATATGGGTCATTCCATGTCAAATCGATCAATAGTTGGAATCGACCCCTTTCGATTTGGACGAATTTTGGTCAGAAGTTTTCTCTTATCATATAACGAAGTTCTGCCAAGGGAAAAAAAAATAAAAAAATTTTTTTCAAAAGTTATGCAATTTTGAAAATTTCACTAATTTTCCGGTTTCTTAAATTTATTCTTCAAAGGTCTCGAAAACTATTACAATTACTCTAATGATCTGAGCTAGGTTTTAAAGAGGATACTTAAAGGTACTAAAAAAAAATTCTTTTGAAAAAATTTTTCAAAAATTCGCTTTTTGGGAAAATTTTGAAATTTCCAAAATTGCAAAAGTCGATGACCGCCATCAAATTTTTCGCTCAAATTTTTTTCTAGAGTACCTCTGATTGATTTCAAAAGATTCTGAAATTTTTGAGTAGGGGTTTTTTTTTGTTCAAAAGATATAAATTTTTGAATTTTAGGAAGAAAAAATTTTTCTTTCTTTGGCATTGACTGAATAAAACAATGATAAATTCACTTGTAATTTTTAATTTTAAGGCTTAAAAATTTATTTTAAGGCAAAAGAGTCAATCAAAAGATAGTAAAATTGTCGTTTAAATTTATTTGGTAGTCAATGTATCGCATCTCTTGAATAAAAAAAGTTCCGTTTGTAGTCTTTGACTTTTTGTTTTTGTTTGTATCTGGACTGAACTGAGTTGCGTCATGCCACCCATCGCCAGCCATAATTTAGTTTTGGTATTTATTTCATTTGTTTATTGTTGATTGATTGAGTGATTCTCGTAAAGCGATGTAAATACTAATTTTTATGTAGTGTTTGTTGCGGAATAATAACTAATTGAGACTAAGTAGGTAAGTAAAGCGCTTTATTTTGTTTTTTACTTTCGTGCTATTATTTTCAGTTTAATCTATTAGTTGTGATCATTAAATCTAACCATGTATGTAATTCATTTACGTTTAGATACGAATAATCACTATTGGGCATTAAAATAATTAATAAGTGAGTCATATGTGGAATTTCTGAAGGAAGTGTGCATACTTACTTCTACTATTATGTCCATTTATCTATATAACCTCAAATTGTTTATTTTGCATACATAGAAAGTAATAATAAAGCCCTGATTATCTTTTTAAAAATAAACTACCGAAATTACTTTAATCTTATTTTTATCAAGTAAAATCGGTCTGCGATCACCTACAATACATACATATTTGGTAGGTAAGGACGCCAGGCTAGGGATGGGTGGGCAATTCTATCCGAAAAAGATCGATTTTTAAATCAAATCGAATTATAACCTGATAAACCTATAAAGGTTTTTTTTACAAAAAAACTATTATTTCTATTTAATTGTTTTACTATTTAAATGTTTTACTAATCTTTCATATAAAGTCTTCTTCTAAATTGTTTAAGAATTGATGCTAATAGGATTTTGAATATTACTTAAAACTTGTAGGTAACTAATTACTAAAAATTTCGTTGTTTATCAAATTTAATGAGGAAAAAATTTATTTTTTCAGCATGTCGGGTAAAAGTGGTATTTAGAATCATTTCATAAAAAAAGACTCAGGAGGCAAATGCAAATATTGTCACCAGGAAGTAAAAACTAAGGGAAACACAACAAACTTGCGTAATCATTTATTAAGACGTAATCCAACAATTCAGACCATAAGTCTCAAAAAAAAAGAGTGAAAGTGGTGGTCGCAATTGTGGTAATGTACGAAATGGTGATGGACAAGTGAGTGGAGTGGATCCTGTTATTTCTTATATCACATCCTTTGTTTTCCAATGTACTGAGTTTGAACAAAATAAGAATTAATGTTCAATAAATCAAAGTAATATATTTCTTATTTTAGGTTTTTGATGACATGGCTTTAGGCATCGTGCCAGTTCCAGCTTCTCAAAATTTTGATAATTCGGATACTGAAAGCGTGGCTTCTTCTTCTGTCTCTGTATCAGTCTTAAAACAGCTAACATTGACATCTTGCTTAACAAATATAAAATCATTTCGAGGTAAGACAAGAAACTGAAATATTTTTTTTAAATAAATTTTCATGAAAGTGAGATGTATAGATACAGGATCGAAAATTATAACTTTTTTTTTTAATTTTCAGATAATGGTGTTAAAAGTGGTCAACTAGCCAATGCAATAGTCTTCATGATAGCAAAGGATGGCTTGCCTCTAAATACTGTGGAAAAAATAGGATTTCAATATTTGATGAAAGTAGTGGCATCGCTATATAAAGTTCCAGCCAGAAAAACAATTACCCACATGATTGATGATAAATATAACGTTCTTTCAGTACAACTGAAATTAAAAATACAAGAAGTAAAAGCACTATCTTTGACTGCAGATGTTTGGACCGACACGCATAATAGTCAAAGCTACTTAGGCTTAACTGGTCATTGTATATATGAAAATAAATTAATGAGCATAATTTTCGGTGTAACTGCGCTAACAGAACCACACAATGCTGACTACTTAGCACAAGTAATTATTAATATGACAGAAAAATGGGACATCACAAGTGACAAAGTGGTAGCGTTTATCACGGACGATGGCGCTCATATCGTTAAAGCAGTCACAAATGTTTATGGCAAAAATAAACACATGCCATGCTTTGCTCATACATTAAACCTAGTAGCATCAAAACCATTTGACAATAAGGATGGACTAGACGAAGCCAAGAATTTATTAACAACTGTGAAAGATATTACTACATATTTTAAGCAAAATACAAATGCTGCTAACTCTTTAAAGAAAGCTCAGGATCACCAAACACATCCTTTGGGGCTTATTCAATCTGTGTGTACCAGATGGAATTCTATTTTTTATCAATTAGAACGATTTGTTGAGTTATCCGAAATAATTGCACCACTATTACTCAAGTATCCTAAAGCGCCAACAATGCTTACTGCACAGCAGTTAGAATTCATAAAAGATCTTATAAATATATTGAGACCATTAGAAGTAATAACTAAGGAAATATCTGGAGAAAACTATGTTACAGCCAGTAAAATTATACCAATCGTATCTTGTCTGACTGAAATATATAATACAATGGAAAATTCAACCGATGTTGGTGCTAAAACACGAACTTGAATAGTGGACGGCCTTAAAAAAAGATTTGAAATGGTCGAACAAGTTCATTTGTTAGCTGCTGCGACAATTTTAGATCCTAGATTTAAAAAAATTCATTTTACTGACCATGTCGCCTGTTCTCGAGCAATAAATAGAATAAACACTTCAATTTTAGATATTACGCGGCAACAACTTCCACAAAATAATAGCGAAGAAGTCGACGCCATTGAAGAGACTGGTATTGATATGAAAAAAGGAATTTGGGATTTTCATAAGTTGCTTGTGAAACAGCAACTCTCTTTATATACTGCACATGCAGAGGAAAGTGAAGGCTTTAATGAAGAATCTGAACACTATTTATCGCAGGCAGTTGTGCACCTAAATTATGATCCTATACTCTACTGGCAAGAACAAAAAAACTCTATTTATCACCAAGTTCACTCAATAGCCATGATGTATATGAGTATCGTAGGATCATCTGTTCCTTGCGAGCGTCTTTTCTCAATTGCTGGAAACATCGCAGCAGATGAGCGAAACCGCTTGGATCCCTGTAGACTTGATAGACTGTTGTTTTTAAGAAGTTTAGATATCAAGCATTGGGAACTATAAGCTACATTATTTATTAACTTTGTAAACGATTTTTCTTAACCATTTTCTTAACTCTGTGAAATTTCTAAATGTAGAAAATAAATGTCTTATTTTATACTTTATCTGTTAGTTTGACATGGTAATGAAAATATTTTTTATTATCGAATTACCTGATTTTACTGATCGTTAGAGATCGTTAAATTATAATATGTACCTTGTTTTTAATAAAATATTACATTATGAACGAAAACTTGAAAAAAAGATCGATTTTTCGGAAATCGATCTTATAGACCTCGATTTTTTTGTGAATCGATTCATTAGGTCACGATTCGAATCGATTTAAAAATCGATCTTTTTTCGAAAAGAATCGCCATCCCTAAAACAATTATCAAACCAGCTGACGATTTTGTTGATATTTTCGTAGAATATATTCCGAAACTACTTTATCATGACTTAGTAGCTAAAAAACAGGCTGAGTATTTTCAAACTATAAAAGGAAACCTTGAAATCGGGCAAGTACTTGTTGTTGCTGATTTTTCAGAAAATTATTCATTTTTGCTTCAAAATAGTGTTCAAGGAGTATATTGGAATAATGAGCAGGCAACAATCCATCCTTTTGCGTGTTATTATAGAACGACTGAAGAGAATAAAAGTGAAATTGTACCTCTCAATTTAGTAATAATTTCTGATAACTTAACTCACAATACAACTGCAGTTTACACTTTCCAAGAAGTACTGATATCGTTTCTCAAAAATAAAATTCCCGATATTTGTAAAATAATTTATTTCTCTGATGGCGCTGTATCTCAATACAAGAATCGTTATAATTTAGTCAATTTGGTGTATCATGAAGAAGACTTCCAAATAAAAGCCGAATGGCACTATTTCGCCACTTCCCATGGGAAAGGCCCAAGGGACGGTTTAGGTGGATTAATCAAACGATTAATTAGCCGAGCTAATCTTCAACATCCTCCTGATAGACAAATCAAGACACCTGAGCAATTATATGAATGGACAAAGGACAATATTCAGGGAATAAATAGTTCTTATGTCTCAGATGAGCAAATTCGTAAAACAGAAAAAAAACTGAGTAACAGGTTCAAAAATGCTTTACCAGTTAAGGGAATACGTGGATGCCATACCGCAGTCCCTACTTCAAATGAAGTTCTGAGAGTGAAGCGCTTGTCATCATCAACAGAAGGAGAAAATTTTGTATTATAAAACGTAGGTGTCTATGAGTTTGTCGAGGAGCCCAGCATTCAAACTCGGTAAATTCAGCCATATTTTATTATGTATATTCGATTCATATAAAATTTCTATTGAAAAGTAGCTTTCTAATAATAATATTTATTTTCAGATTGAGAAAAAGAAGTGCGAAATCAACACCACAGCAAGGGGCTAAGATAAAACGATCATTCTAACACAATTATATCCAATTTAAAATCAAAATGTAGCTGAAAAACAAAAATATCATATTAATGAGTTTTTTATTGACTCTTTTGCATTAAAATAAATTTTTGAGCCTTAAAATTAAAAATTACAAGTGAATTTATCATTGTTTTATTCAGTCAATGCCAAAGAAAGAAAAATTTTTTCTTCCTAAAATTCAAAAATTTATATCTTTTGAACAAAAAAAACCCCTACTCAAAAATTTCAAGATCTTTTGAAATCAATTAGAGGTACTCTAGAAAAAAATTTGAGCGAAAAATTTAATGGCGGTCATCGACTTTTGCAATTTTGGAAATTTCAAAATTTTCCCAAAAAGTGAATGTTTGGAAAATTTTTTCAAAAAAATTTTTTTTTGGTACCTTTAAGTATCCTCTTTAAAACCTAGCTCAGATCATTAGAGTAATTGTAATAGTTTTCGAGACCTTTGAAGAATAAGTTTAAGAAACCGGAAAATTAGTGAAATTTTCAAAATTGCATAACTTTTGAAAAAAATTTTTTTATTTTTTTTCCCTTGGCAGAACTTCGTTATATGATGAGAGAAAACTTCTGACCAAAATTCGTCCAAATCGAAAGGGGTCGATTCCAACTATTGGTCGATTTGACATGGAATGACCCATATGTAACGTATACTGTTCTGAAATTCCGTGACGGAGACGCGGAACAGTCTAATATAGCGTATGCGGTTACCCACGCGTGATAACCAAATAATACTGAACAATAATAAATGATACTGAATGATGATAAATACCGAGATCAAATTAAAATAAAATAATAAATTTAAATAATTGTTAAATTATAAATAATAATTAATGGTTGTCATGCCTGGACCAGCTCCTCAGGCTGGGTTAGAGCACGCAGGCGCCAGACCGGTTCTCTTAAAACGGACAAAAATTATTCAGGGGTAATTTACGAGGGGAAATCCGAGCAAGTGACTTATGGCAAAGCGGACAAACACTTGAGCGACACAAAAGAAATTAAATAAATAATAAATGAAGAAAAATAGTAAATATATGATAAATAATTATATACAAGTAATAGATAACTACAGGAAAAATAAAATGAAACAGGAGGAAAAGATCCAGAGTAAAATAAATATTAAATCTTTCCCGACAGCTGTTGGATTCCGAGTTTTAATTACTAAACAATAGAAAAATAATAATATTTCACAATATTTAATTTTGTTAAATTATTAACAACAATAATACCTGGTGATTGCTAAACATATGATCGCAGTATCACAATGAATTATATAAACTCAATAGACCAATAATAAATACAATTTAACTTAATTAATCTTAATTTAAAATTTAGTAAAAGAAACAATTATTTAATTTTTAAATTTTCCCAAAAAAGAATAACAAATAATAACAATCATTTTATCTTTTATTCTATCTCTCAACACTTATGAGAGAGAGAAAGACACCGGATATATCCTCAGTCACACTGAAAATAATAAATTCCTCTGTATAGAAAATAATTTATAATTTTAAAAGAAAAATGTCAATAATGATCTTGACCGCTGGGGTAAACAAATAAATCAAAAGTGGAAAAAAGTAAACTTACTTAATTATTTTAAATGATAATGAATATAAATAATAATAAATATATATAATAATGCTTAATATTTTTGACAAATATTTCGAGTGAGAAAAAAAAATAATTTTTAATACTTTCGGAATTTTGTACCCAAGTGATGATGTCAGTACTTGAGGAATTTGCTCAGGTACTGTATGTGCACTATAGATATATATACCTTTATATACATCTATATCTACCGGCAACGTATACCAACGTTGCATATGCGTCATATATATATATATATATATATATATATATATATATATATCTGGATATATTTAACAATAGAAAAAGAGAATTATCCAACGATAATTAACAATAATTATTTAGAATAAATATCATGTATCATTCAGCCAGTAAATATAAATAAATTAATTTCACTCGCCGCGGTGACCAACAACTACCGGGGGAGGTATTCACATGAAAATATATACGGCGAAAGAAATTCCGAGTACTTACTCAAAAATAATAATCTCCAATGAACCAAAATAATCTAAGTTGCAAGAAAAATATAAGTTAATTCACCCGGTAAATTATAGCGTCTACAGTAACTTTTTATTAATAATCCACCAATCTATCGACCAAATTCAAAATTTTCACTCAAACAACGTCCATGCACACTAACTGCCCGTATCTTTCTGATTTAGTTACTCTATCCTCTACCTGTTGGTCGTCGCCCACGTGGCCGACCCGTCGCCCTTATTTATTATTATTATTATTATCTTTACTAGCCCTGGGCATAGTTTTAAAATAAAAGATATAATTGAAAAATTAAAATTAAAAATTAAATCGCTGAGGTTTAATAATAATAAAATTAATAAAAATCGGATAAAATTAAAAACAACTATCAAGAATTTAATGAAAAAAATAAATTTCAAATGAAATCTAAATTTTTTTTATTATGGAAAATCAATAAAATTTTTCAAAACAAAATCTAAGTGAGAATTTTTAAAATAAAATAAAAACTTAAGCAAAAATCATCAAGAGTTAAATTATTACAAACAAAATGTAAAAGCGAACCTTTAAAAAGGGTTAGTCATTTGGACCCAACAAATATTGACGATTTTATTTTTTTTTTTTTAAACTTACTTTTCCGACATAGTAAAGAGTTTTTATTGTGGATGGAAAATTTCGACAATTTCCGACGAAACCCAAACGAACGCGTTATAGACTTTAATTACAGAGTAAACCAACACTTATAAAATACCTTATCGGAAGTCGAATATACCAACGGGGAAAGTAAAGTAGAAAAGGCTACGCTAGCTCAAGAAACCGCTATTCATTCATTTATATCAGGTTTACATCCTAAATTTGTTATTTTCTTGCAAGAGAATAAATACTCAGACCTGGACGCTGCGTTAAAATCCGCTGAAAAAGTAGAAAGACAGCTACAACAAATGAAAAACGTTGATAACTTTTTCAAGGTATACGATGCACTTACTAAAAGTGAAGATTATTATCATATCCCTTCATATAACAAACTTAGTCACGAAAATACCCAAGACAGTGGAAACACAGATAATCATCGTCAAAACCCGAATACTTGTGATGATACTCAAAATCACGCAGAAATTTTAAAACGAAATATATAACAAAATAAAGATTCAATGGGTAAACTTAGTAAATTTTGTAATTATTGTAAAAGAAATAACCACAATATCGATAAATGTTGAGTTATAATACATAAAAATAAAATGAAACCAAATAAAAGTCCACATAAAAATATTTTACATTGTAGCTATTGTAACATTAATGGTCACTTGATAAATAATTGCCGCAAAATATTTACAATGAAGGAAAACGCGACGGTTTAAATTCGAATCAGAATACAAATGCGGGAAATGACAAAACGTTCCCTCGTACAGGCGCGTCGATAGGAAACGTAGCAACGCAGCACCAGATACCACATTCAAATTAAGAATACCAATAAAAACTTATTCCGTCGGTGCTAGGGCAACTGATTACAAACCTACGCCAATTATGCTAAGATCTAAAGATATAATATCTAGCTATGGAAAAAATTTAATAGACACAGGATGTAACTTAAATTTAATTAAATATAGAGAAGTGAAATATAAAATATTAATTGATGAATTTTATTGTTATAAATTAAATGGTGTCTTTGAAGCTATCACTTTGGGTAAAATAAAGTTAGAAACTTTTAGTAAAAATACTTATTTTCATGTAATACCAGACGAATTTCCTGTGGATTATACGGGCATACAAGGCATGGAATTTTTACAAGAGCATGGCGGAATAATTAATTTAGTAGAAAATAGTATAATTTTTAAACATTTAAATAATTTATAAATATCGTTAACAGAGGGAGAATATTTTGTTTTAAATGCTCGTACAAAAACGACAATGTTTGTTCGAGTCGATAGTAAACTTGAAGAGGCTTATACACCTCGTATTGAATTTGAAAACGGTATTTACGCAGGCGAAGCTTTAGTAAATAATAATAACAGAATCGCTTATTTGTACGCAATAAATACTCTTGACAAAGATGTAAAAGTAAAAGTACCCGTAATTCCTCTCTATACCCGTTCGAGACAAGCGAAGACGAGAATAGCAGCATGACGCATAATGACACAGACGATCACGATAACAGTACCAGGGCGCGGAAAAATCTTGTTGATAAGGTGTTAAAACTCTTGCGTAAAGCAATAATCTTTCTCGTAGAGAAATACACTGACCTATTCCAGGAGAAACACTGGGCGCTTCAGAAATTGCGGCTCAAACTATACCTACAACTGACGACGTTGCCGTAAATACTCGACAATACAGACCCCCTCCAGCTCAGAAAGACGAAGTAGAAAAACAGATAACAGAACTAATGTCAATGGATATTATTGAACTGTCGACCTCACCGTATAATTTCCCTTTATAGATCGTACCCAAAAAGACTGATTCTAAAGGCAATAAAAGATGACGTTTAGTAATAGATTATCGCAAATTAAATGATAAAACTGTTGAAGATGCATATCCACTACCTTTGATAAATGATATTCTTGATCAATTAGGTGGTGCGAATTATTTTTCAGTATTTGATTTAAAATCCGGTTTTCATTAATTGAAAGTAGATTCTAAAGATAAACACAAGACAGCATTTAAAACTCCTCATGGTCATTATCAATTTAATAAAATACCATTTGGAACTGAAAAATGCTCCAGCAAAGTTCCAAAGGTTAATTGGTTTAGTTTTACACGGGTTACAAGGAGCGGATCTTTTAGTTTACTTAGACGATATAGTCATTTACGCTCGTTCTCTAGAAGAACATAACATCAAATTCGAAAAACTAGCTGGACGTTTGCGAAGTGGAAATTTAACTCTACAAGCCGATAAGTGCGAATTACTAAAAAACGAAGTAATTTATTTGGGCCATCTTATATCTGCCGACGGTGTCAAGCCTGATCCGGATTAAATAAAAGCTATTAAATGTTTTAAAACCACTGGAAGTACAACACAAGTGAGAGAATTCCTCGGACTCGCTGGTTATTATCGACTATTTATTAAGGATTTCGCAAAATCGCTGCCTATCTGATCTTACAAGTAAGAACGCAAGATTTACATGGACGCCTTAACATCAGATAGCTTTTGAAACTTTGCGGGACAAACTATGTACAGCTCCGATATTGCAATATCCCGATTTTTCGGAAGCGTTTGTATTAACGACCGATGCATCTAACTATGAGGTTGAAGCAATCCTCTCACAAGGGAAAATTAGCGAAGACACAATTGTTGCAACGGCTTCCCGTGTGCTTAATAAACATGAAAAAAATTATTTGAGTACTGGAAAAGAAATGGTCGCAGCTTTATTTGGTATCAAAACATTAAGGATCTCTATGGCAGAGAGTTCACTCTTGTCACCGATCACAGACCGCTTGTATGGATAAATAATATGAATAACCAAACATCGCGTGTAATGGGATGGATAAAACGGCTTGAAAAGTTCGAATATACCGTGCTATATAAAGCGGGAAATATAAATACAAGCGCGGACGCTGTATCACGAAACCCAATAGTTGAAAACCGAGAAATGTATCCTATAAAAATAAAATAGCGAACCGGTAAGCTCAGAATCAATAGATTAAGGAGTTCAGATCTTTCAAATGATGGTAGAGTTGTTATGAAAAAATCTAAATATCATAAAAATTCAGAGTTGAGTAGTTCAAATGAAAAATTGGAAATTAATATTAAAAATCAATTATTTACAAATTATGATAAAAATAAATCGAGTTCAGAGGAAAATATTACAAATAATAAAATAATTTGTGATAAAAAGAAAATCGCTACTAACTTAGTGGACAGAGTTAGAAAAATTAATCCGAAAATTCAAATTCGTAAGCAAAATACTCAGGCGGTCGATCTTAAAAATTCGGTCAAATAACGAAAAATTCTTGAGTCAAAAACTCAAGCGGTTGGGCCTACACACCCAGTCGTCACATACACTAGCGACGGCAATAGGGCTAGCTACCCTATTGATTAACGATTAGTTAAAAATAATAAAAACGGATACATCGGTAAAAATAAAAATTTAAAAAAGAGAATAACTGACGTCAGACGATATTATTCATATAAAAAATTTTCGAGTACTGAATCACTAAGCGAAGATGATTTCAATAAAAATAAAAATAATAGGATAAATACAAATAGTCCTCAAGAACTAAATTATAATCCAATAAACAAAAACAATCAAAATAAAGATAATGTAAATAAATTGAACTCTAATGAAAATTCAAATCATATAAATAAATCTAACGAAAAAGTAAAAATAAATAAAGTTTCTAAATCAAATTCAAAATTTTTATCAAACCTAGAACCAGATGAATCGATAAATCTCCCTGATTATTCTGACGCATCATCTTAATCAGGAACTATTTACGTCGCGGTAGCACTAAGGAAAAAGCTTATAAAAAATAACCCTTTAAATTTAAGTGACGAATCTGATATGACAAACTTCGAATTGTCTTATATCTCCAGTAATTCAAAAAAGTCCCCACAACATCACAAATCCTGTAATGTAACCTTATCACCTAAATCTCCACGTCCACAGATTACTGATAGCCCTACGAAATACTAGTCCTCCATTAATATTATCACAAAATATACGAACACAAACTACACTTATACATTCATGTCCGAAAATACAGACAAACAATAAAAATACAAAAATTACTACAAATAAATTAATTTCTTCACAAATTAAAAGAACAACCAGAATGGCAGAGCTTACACCATCTCCAGCAATACGTACATGTAGAAAAATAAATAAACAGAACAAGAAAATTGAAAAAATAATTATTCCAGAAACTCCAGACGATAAATCGAACACTGATGAAACAGAAATGACTTATATATTCAAAAATATATTCAGACAATTCAAATAAAAATAAGTACCGAATCACCTATCGAAACAATCCGTATCAATCCAAGAACTCCTATCAAACCCAAATCCGTAAATGACAAAGACATGGGAGGTGCAATTCCTTGGTCTTCGGACGAAGGAGGCGACCACACAAAAATCGATGGACGTCTCTGCGTTAATTCATAACGAACCAGAAAACAATATAAATACGTCAACTAACGACACAGTAGAAAACTCTGTCACAGTCGAACCCATGATATTAGAATCATCCGACGAAAAGACTGTTCCAAAAACTAACACAACAACCCAGAAAAAAAACTGATAAAAACACAGATTAGAAAAAGCCAAATATTACAAAAACAAACACAAATTTAACTAGTAAAAACAAAAACACACTTGACAGTGCTGACGTAACAACAGAAAAAACACGCACTAATAAAACTACTCCGCAATTACGCAAATCGGATAGAAAACGTAAAATTAGAACATGTTCATGTTGTACAGATCACGATGAACATACACATACACAAAAACAGATTCCAAACAAAACACAACACCTTGCGAAAAATTTTAAAAATAATACGAAAAAGCCGAATAGAAAAAATTTACAACCCAAATTGCCAGACATAATGATTACTCTAAAAGCAATTAAACCTCAACAAAATTTAAATGATAAACGGACTAATAATAAATTATTAACAATGAATGAAAATTCTAGCCCAGTAAATGTACAACAAACGAGCCCACATATAGAGTTACAAACTCGTACACTAAATTCACCTATTGACCGAAATTCAAAATCACCTGAACAAATAAATTCATTCAACGACCTGAATTTCGATCAACAGATAAATTCAACTGACGACGAAAATCTTGATCAGATAGAACAAATCAATTTATTTAATGACCAAAATTTTGACCAACTAGAACAAATAAACTCATCCGATAATGAAGTAAACACACGATAAAATTTGACACAATTAAATTCAGACGAGAATCAAAACTAATCAACCAATGATACAATCATAATAACAAACTACAATTTATCTAACGAAGAAATAGACTCCGACGATAATGTATCTATAATTTCGAATACTTCAAAAGACTATAGTAACGAAAACGTACAAGAGACAAGAGATAACTTAAAAAATGCAGGAGAATTGTTACTTATGTTTATCAACGCGGACGGTACTGTACCAAGCGAGATAGGCAAAGAATTATTAGTGTTAGGGTATTTGAAATTAAGCCCTCTAGTTAATTATAACACGGGTCAGGTAATTAAAATGGGAACATCAAAAAATAACGTACCTTCGCTAGTAACTCAAAGTGATAGTGAATATACACCTACTGAAAATGATGATGTTAAAGCTTTCAAAAACTCAAAATTATGTATGGAAATGGCAAAAATTCAATCAGTTAGTATTTCTCAAGGTAGAAACAATGTATCAAAAACAATTTAGACAAAAATTAAAAATATTATTGCTAAAATTTTCAAAGATACTGATTTAAAAATAATTATTTGTAAAGATGAAATAACAACACCTCTAGTAGAGGAAATACAAAAAAATAATAGCTGAAAATCATGAAACTTGTATTCGGGAAATTTAACTTTAATTTTTATTTGTATTATTTAAATTTGCCTCGTCCCTCATAGTATGACTGCGTACTCGGCTTCAGAATTTACAGAAGTTCATATCCAATTCTTGTCGACTACTTAAGTCAATATCCTAAAGAAGGCTCCAAGTGCGCAAGTTTCGAGAATAGAGGGCGTTCCACTAGATCATAAAAATTGGAAACACTAGGCCTCTTCCTCTTTTGTCGGCCGGACACCATTCTGGAAGGACTTTCCATTCCATTAGGCCTGGTAGGCCTCAGTCTCTGTCACCACCTGGAGACACGATATTTGGGTTGCGGTGCAATTTACGAAGTATCGTGGAAACATCGGCCGTATCATTGTCAACTGGGATACGTGAGCTGGACAAGTCTTGGTCGGCGGGAGAGCCCTTATTTACCTAGGTTATGGTAAATATTGTATCAAGGGTATTGGAAGATCAAGTTGTTATGGAAGATTGGGTCAGTTCGAGCAGACAAGATGGATGCCTGGACACTTCGCCTTGGATTTGGAATCACAAGTGTGCAGTAAGATTATATCAGTGTATTGTACGCGAGGCAAACCGGTAATTGAAATATTGTCATTGTAATTTGTTTTCCGGGTAAATTTTTAATTGTGAGATGTGTGAGAGTGAGTCAGCCACGTGGGCATGAGTTTTAGTGCGCCATTTTAGGCACAGGTTACATTGAGTGAAGTAGAGTCCGTTTAATATTGTCGGGATTGAATATAAATGTTATAGAGTGACATAGATTCTATTTAACGTTTAAATTCAATAAAAGTTAATAGTTAATCAATTATTCATATTACAACCAATGAGTATAGTTAATCAAATTTCTTATCCTTCAATAAATTATTCCTAGTGACCAGGAAACGGGTGGATACCCAACCCTGACAGTTTCATTATATATAAGCTAGCCTAACCAGTCGAGTCAGTACCAAGAGGCTGGGCTGACTGTTAATAATAAAAAAATCTCTTGGTGGCGCCTAACATGTAATCTTTGCCAGTCGCCATTGTAATCGTGACTTGGAGGTGTGGGTCACCTTAGCACACCAATAGGTCCACGGTTATAAGCTTCAATTGCAGGACACAAAGGAGAAACTAAAACTTATAATAGAATTAGACAAAGATATTTTTGGGAAAATATAATGAAAAATGTAGAAGATTTTGTTAGGAAGTGTATTAGTTGCCAGAAAAAGAAATTAGTTAGAATAAAAACGAAGCAGCCGATGGCAATTACGGATACATCTGCAGAAGTTTCGGATTAAATAGCTTTAGATATAGTAGTACCAAATAAAACATTAACTAACGGATATTTATACATCTTAACGATGCAAGACGACCTTTCAAAATATTGTTTTGCAATACCGTTAGTAACTATGACAGCAAAAGATATCGCCATAGCTTTAGTTGAAAATTTCATATTGAAACACGGCTGCCCAAAAGTAATTTTGATAGACCAAGGCCAAGCTTTTATAGGTAAAGTAATGGGTTGGGTAGCGAAAATTTTTAAAATGAAACAAATAAAAACAACAGTTTTTCATCCTCAATCAAATGGCTCTCTAGAAAGAAGCCATCAAGTTTTAGCAGATTACATTGAAAACTTTACAAGTCACGATGATTAGGATAAATGGTTACATCATGCAACTTTTGCCTATAACACAAGTGTACATGAAGGTACAAAATTCACATCATATAGATTAGTTTTTAGTAAAGAAGCACGTTTACCATCAGAATTTTCATATTTAGATGAAATTCCGACATAGGCAGATTTTGTTCAAGAACTCGCAACTCGATTACTAGAGTCACGGAAAGAAGCAAGACAGAATTTAGAAAACTCAAAGAAAACATCAAAACAACGTTACGATAAGAACATTAATTCAATTCAATTTAAAATAGGTCAAATTATTTACTGTGACGTCACGACGTCGTATTTTTACTGTCAATCAACTTATAAAAAATCATACATGTTATGCCATCTGGCTATGCATGAATAAATTAATTTGCAAATGACTTCCAGCCATTATTTCGGCTGATGATTTTTAAATTTGAATTTAAATTCAAATTATTTTTATCTATGTAAAGTTATTATTGAATGATTATGAATAAATGAAAAAGTAAAAAAATACAAAAATAAATGTTGTTTATAAATTTGAATATAAATCCAAATTTTTATTAATAAATAATGAAATTTATTAATAATTAAACTAATGTTGAATAAAAGAAATATTGAAATTATAAAAAAAGAAATAATAAAGAGAAATAATGAAATGATTTAATTTATATAAATATGAAATATGAAATAAATGATAAAAGAAATAATGAAATGAATTATGAAATATGAAAAGAATATTATTGTAAAGTATGAAATAAAATTCAAAAATGATAAAATATTGATAGAAAAATTATGAATAAAAAAAAATAATTATTAATAAACAACGTTATTAATAATTAAAACGAAATAAAATATAAAATGTTTAAATAATAAAATGAATTTATTGCAATAAAGAAAAAAATAAGAATCAATAAATATTGATTTATGAATTCGACTCCAATGCTTTATGCGTTGTTGCTAACTGCATTGGAAGTCATGAAAAATATATATACATAAATAATTATTATAAAAAAATATTGATTTAATTATAGCCAATAAAATAATTGGTATAATTAAATAATTATTGGAAGGGATGTTACTACCTGGTAACAGCCCTTCTGGAAATCGAAAAAGATTTCAGTTTCCTAAGTGAGCTCATTCGTCATTGACGAAATTTTAATTATTTAAAGACAAGGTCCTTAATTTTATTAAATCATTGTAATATGATTTAAATATTTATAAACCGAATTATAAAAATATAATTCAGAATATTTTTAATTAATTATTGAATTATTAAAAGTAATAATTTATTTTAATAAAAAAATAAATTTGATAAATATTCCATCAATTATTAAGTTCAAGTTGAATTATTTAAATATAATTCATTCAATAAATAAAATTCGATATTGATAAAATTTCATCAATTATCAAGAGTTAAGAAGGAAGAATAACAAATAAAAAAAAAATCAAATAAATAATTATTGATAACAATAATAATTATCAAATAAATCAAGGTAACAATTTGATTGAATAAATATTTAAATAATAATTGATTAATTTTAAATAAATTAAATAACAAGTGAAATCGAGAGTTAAACCATTTTATAAAAGTATAAAATTGTAAATTGCATTTAATTGTCTAATTTAAACTAAATTTTGTTTTGTAATAATTTTTAAATAATTGTTTGATTTAAATAAATTTGGAAGTTGTTTTAATTTTGCTTTTATTATTTTATTTAATTAATTGAATTTTATTTTACTTAATTTTTATTATTTTAATTTATCTCTTAGACAACAAAATATTTTTATTTTTATTTTCTTTTAATTTTAAATAAACAGTCATCCTTATAGCTCCGTCCCAGTTATTTCGCTAGGCGAAGGCTAAACAGGAGCGCTACTCTTAATATGTGTTATTTTGACGTAACATTACTTAATTAAAAACAAGAAAGACGGTAAATTTGACGACAATTATTCAGGTCCTTACAAAATAACAGATATACTACCTAACAAAAATGACAAAGAAATAGAATTTAAGCCAGGAAAAAGGAAAATTATTCATTGCGACAGAGCAAAAATAGCACACTAAAATAGAATTTTTTTTTACCACTAAATTTACTATCATAATTATATTTTTACCTATTAACGTAAAATACGAAGAAAAATATTTCAAAAGAAACGTATCACACTATTTCAGATAAATAACAGAAACAGTGGTCAACACAATATATTTCTTGATTTTGGGACAACTACTCATCTCTGCGTTACCAACAAATAGTTTCATTGCTTATGATTGCGGAGCTCCAGCTATGAACATCACCACACTGTCATTACTGAACATTAAGGATTGTGATATCCCAATATTACAACCGGTGAAAACTGACACAAAAATTCAATTACTCCAATTAGTAGAAATGTCACACATACAAGTTATTCAATGCAAAATAATATTAAACCAAGTGATACATCAACTGTAGCCAATGGACACATGGAGTACATATAGGAAATATCTCAGGAAGCTTGTAGAGGAATCCTAAAAAGCCAAACATACCGAGCTTATGAGACAACTATAAACGACATATACCCACATAGCACAACAATTCAACCAATAACGCTGGCTGGAAACGTAAACCTGACAGGAAATTGCGAAGCGGGTAAGTTTGCCGATGATTATGGTTCATAGACGAACGTAGTGGTCCACGGTAGAATTTCAATTACAATTCAAGATTATCTCGCACTAGTAAACTTACAAAAGAACAAAATATTGTTGAGATCAGGTGTAAAATGTGCATACTCAGCGGGTAGCTGCATGGACACAGAGGGCGGAAACACCTACTGAAACCTACTGGAAACTGACTAATGTAAACTCAACAGATTAAAGGTACTCTACGAAGGACTTGCAGAAAAAATAAAAGATACATCAATTCCTAAATTCGGTCAAGAAATATACTCAGTATCAGCAAACCAAATCACTTCAACACTATCAGTGAAAGGTTTCATTCCAGTTTGCGGCTATAAAATCATAATAACAAAACAACCCCAAACTATTCATCATGGACAGGGAAGACAAACATTACCTTTTACGTAAAACAACCTTGTCAACAGAAAACATGGATATATTTGCATATGTCAACACGAAAATAGTTTACTTAGAACATCACCTCAGAAAGGAAATTACAGCTTTATATAATGACGTAATGCAGCAACAATGAGAACTAGAAAAACTCATACTACATAATACTCTGGCTTTAGCTTCGGTAAATCCAGCAGAATTCGCATTTCATTTCATGAAACAACCAGGATACATTGCACATTTAACGGGTGAAGTAGTACGAATAGCTAAATGTGTATCAATAGAAGTAAAGAATAGAAAAACAACAGAATGTTTTCAGGAATTACCAGTAACCAGAGGAGACCAAGAATACCTTATTTTACCTAAAACACATGTTTTAGTTAAAACCGGAAACCATATTGTGACTCACTGATACCATCATTTTACTATATAAACAACGCTTGGTATGAACTACTCCCCCAGATCTCACCAGCAACAGCACGGGAAGAAATTGCAACGAGAATAAAGATGTCTTGGAAGTACACCAGCCCAGTAAACCTGGTGGCAGGAGGAATCTATTCTGACGACGACTTGGACAGATTAAGAGAAAATATGATGTTTCCTATAGAAAAGCCGGCAATTCTTGATAGAACAGCAAGAGGAGCAATAGGCCAAGAAACAAATTCCCAAGGAGTATCACTAAGTAAACTTATAGACACAAGCGAAATAATGGAAAAATCAAAAAACGCATGGAGAAAAGTATACAATTTTTTAAATATAATAGGATCATTTAGCACTATATTATTAGAGATTTGGATAACAGGCAAAGCATTCAAATTTATAATAGATACGGTAATGCACGCTCTAGCGCTGCACTCAGTTTTTGGTTGGACCGTATGGTTGCTCGGCGCCATTTGGGACTCATTAACAAACTTCCTACTACATAGAAACTACGCATACAGCACAAAAACTACTGACGAAAAAGCAGACCATACCGAGTTACAAGTATTTATCGACAGCGGAAAACAAGAAGAAAAACACGTGAAAATAACGCCAGATGTTAACTTACCTACTGCAGATGAAAATAAAAATAACAAAATTAATTTAAACAAATCGAACAATACACGATTGGTACCAGAAGTAAAAATATTTCCATAAAATTAGAATAAAGCATAATTGAAGAGGTTATATAAAATACAACTATTTAAAAATGATACAATGAGTTTCTACTTTGGGAAATTACGAGGATACATACATAAAAAGTTTTCATTAACTTAACAAATAAATTTTTTTTAAAAATGTATATTGACAAAAATAAAAACTTAATCATGACATGTTAATTATAAAAGATTAAAAAAAAACAATTCATATACAAATTAAAAGAAAAAAAATGGGGAAAATTTTTTTTTTAATAATTATTAAACAATCAATGGAAAAATCTTTCAAAACAGCTCTTCCTATAAATTGAGTATCAACATAATAATAAAATAAAATCTAAATAAAGAAATAATAGAAATAATAATAATAATACGTAAATTATTTGACCTATAAACAAAGACGGCAATAAAATATTCCGTACTAGATAAAAATTAATTAATTAATTGATTCAGTAAACTATTCTAACGACGTTATTGTATAAAAAAAAAGAGAGAGAGAGAGAAAAAAGGGGTGAATTTTCGGAGGAAAATACCTTAAATCAACTTAACTAAAATAAAACAGTTTTTTTTCAATCCGACGACTTCTGGAGCCGCCATTTATTTTACAAGAAAAATCACATATAGAAAAAAAAAATTATTACAATAAAATTTTTTTTACATATACGTATAAATTTACTTTTTTTCTTGTAGATCTCTTTTTTTTATTTCATTTCAGCCGTTACTCGAGGGCATAAAAATACTCAAGCGAAGGAAGTTCACTCCATGCGAGATGGGCCCAATCAGCAGCTGGATGGTCCTCTCCTCAGCGGCCCTCGTGCATCCAGCGGATCCCGAGAAAGTCAAAATCGTCACCTTCTGTGACGTCCGCCGGCCGCATGAGTCGCAGGTGAAACCACTCATTCCAATCGGCCTTTCGCTACATTCTCCGTTGCGCCATGGTTTCCACAAAAACCTTATCCTTGATATCCGGACGATAGTCAGGCTGGAAAAACACAAAACGCAAACATAAGAGAGGGTTATAATATAAAAAAAAACAAGAAAAAAAACACCGTAAAAATTTACATCCTGTACCAGGCAAATATAATTGCAGAGATTAAGCAATCTCTGGAAGGTATAAACAACCCTCTCCATAGTCCGCCGGCACGCCGCCCGTATATGGAGACCTGCCCGACCCACAACAGCACCCGCAGGAAACAAAGTCACATTGCGGTACACGTCAACTACAAAAAAAAAATAAAAATTAAAAAAAAAATAAAATAAATAAGTAAACAAGTTATTAAGTAAATAAATGAATAGATGAAGAACCACATAAATTAATAATAAGAAGTGAAAAAGTTTTTTTGTAAGTCAAATAGAAAAAAACAATAATTACAAAAAAATAAAATAATAATTAAAAAAAAAATATATACATAAAATTTCTAATAAACGAAAAATTGGTGGCAAAAACAAAAGAATCAATAAAAGTAGAACAAAATAAACAAACTTATAAAATAAATAAGTAATATAAAATAAAAATTAGTATAATTTTAGGGAAAAAAAAAAAGAAAAAAAAATAATAAAAATAATGAATAAATAAATAAATAAATAAATAAAACTTAGCGAGGATTCCTCAAAATGATAATTAATTTGGAGCTGCAGCATCTTGAGATCACTTGGATGTCCTGTCGATAATAACTTCTTTTTTTTTTCGAATAAACTGATACACACAAAACACTAACTTTGATAACAAGACGGGGGGACAATTCACTGAACCCCACTCAAAGACAATAGTCTACGTCCATTCCGGAATAGACGAATAAAACATCGACAAAAGGGCCTCAGACCTAGTAAAATTTTCCCTCTAAATTTAACCACACATCCACGCGCACCCCTCCCATGGCTGACGCAAAAATTTATATTGTTTATACATTTTTTTTTGAAATAATTTTCCTTTTAATTCTCAAAAATTAAATAAAAAAAAAAATAATCATAATAACAAATTTTTTTTTTTAAAGAATATGTATAAAAATGCTATTAATTATGAAACGCAATAATATTTCGGAAATCGTCAAATTTTTCTCTGGCTCTTGTTCATTTACAAACAAACATTTTATTTTGCTATTACATTTTTCAGGTTATGATTAGAAAAAAATAGTATCGTCTTTCTTACAAAGAACAAGAGAGAGACAGAGGATAGAAAATTTTTTTTACCAACAATATATAGACACACATGAAATTACAATATTAAAGATAAATTATAATCATTGACGAATGAATATTCGAGCAAATTTCTTTTTCTCGAAAACATATTATAAATTTTTTTTTTAGCAAAAATAGAAGCAAAATAATGAGAAATTTTCTTGCCTTTTTCCACTCATTATGTACTATGTAAAATTACAGAAACGAGTTTTTTTACTATCCTAGAATAAGCACATATATGCGTAAAGAAAAAGGGATGTATGCCTGTATACAAAAAAATTAATAATTGATGTATAAAAAAAAAAAGAAAAAAATAACATTGAAAATATTATGTATAATTGTCTTTTTGGAAGGCAAAAACCCCAAAAAAGAAAAGAAAGAGAGAAATTTTTTTTTTTGCCTACAATTCTTAACATACTTAATAAAACAATCAGAAACGCTAACATCCATTTCAGTACTAAAATTATAAAAAATATATATCAGAGAAGTAATACAAGAATATAATACGTAGATTTTAATTGCCCATGGAATTAAAAACATTACGGACATTAAAAAAAATATAAATATATAAGTTTTTTACTCTCCTCTTTTTCTATCTGATATATAATTAATACCAAATTGGATAATCAATAACAAAAATAACAATAACCATAATTTAGAAAAAAAAAAAAAATTTTCCCAAATAGAATCTTATTAGAACACAAATTTTCCTTTAATAGTATACATATAAAAATATATACATAATTTTTTTTTAACAATAGGAAAGAAAAATGATGAACCAAATTCAAAAATAAATTTTCTTAATAATAATAAAAGAAAAAAAAAACGAAATTTTTTTTATTTATTAAAAAAAAAAAAAAAGAGAAACTTATGACGCACGAAATTATCTCTTAGCATAATAAGAGGATGAAAATAAAACAAAAATTATTAAAAATAAAAAGAGAAAAGACAATAAAGATGTTTACCGACATTAGCAAACAACCGGATTAATAGAAAATGAATTTTTAATGTATTGTTTAATGTAATGTAATCATTAAAGAAATAGAAAAAAAAGACACGTATGAATGTCTAAAATTAAAATTTTCAATAATAAGAAACGAATTTAAATATTTAATAATTTTTCTTTGGTAGATCAAAACCTCGGATAATAGCAAAATAAAAATGAAAATAATAATAACAACAACTTGTTAGCTACACAGTCAGTTTATAACCATACAGTGTTACGTCTAACATGCAATTAAGACAAATATCATGTACAGCCTCTTGCTCCGAATCAAGACACTTCAGTCCTTTAATCGGGTGACGGAGACCTCGTCGTTACGGTAATGAGTATGAGGAATAAGATCAATATGGAAAATTATTCTAAAGAAATAATAATATGCAATAAATTTCATTCACACTGTGGCATTATTGCACGACTCATGATGCGAAGCACCAGAGAATGCTTTACGATCGAAAATTTTTTTTTTGCGTCACTTCGGCAACTATTTTAACTATTATACTTATGATGATTAGCGAAATTACGATATGTTTCACAGAATTTTAAAGATAATTCAATGGAGATTAATTTTATACTTTTCAAAAATTTATTTAATTCAATAAAAACCGAAAAAAATCAAAATAGTTTAAAAAAATTTCCTGTTTGTCAAGTATGCATCCCGTATACACGATAACTTGCGATAAAATCCAGTAATTGGATCAAATTTTTTTTTTAAATTCTTTATATGATTTCTAAATTCCATATTGAAAATAGCTAGGTAACTCAGTGTCGTTTAATTACAATTAATAAAAGAATAAAAAGGATGTATAACAATACATCTTTATATCTATGTAAAATTAACATGGCTGGTGAGATGTCTATACATTATACGTACATTTATTCCACCAGGGGCGCTTGCACATTAGCTTCCTAGTACAGCTGTGTTTTCTTTGTATTATTGCTAATTTGTATCATTACTAATTAAGTATTTGCTATTTATGGGATTTAGAACTTTGAAAACGATGTATTTATATTTTCTACTAATAAAAATCAATACTTAATTAGTCTAAGTTTATGCTTATACGAGAATTCATAGATTAGGAATATATTTTCAAAATTATCCTTATCCGATATTGATAAAAAGTTGGCTTTTAAAATTTGAGTCATTATTATTTTAAGTTATTCATTAATAAATTTATTTTTATATCATTTTAGTTTGGTAAACTGTAAGTCCAAAGAATGTAAAATAAATTTTTATAACTTTTTCAATATCATACAAACTAATTATCGTTAACTAACAGATATTTAACTAATACATTAGGAATAAAATATATTCAACTACTATGTTGTGAAGTATAAAGAACCACAGTGGTTATTCAATGCAAGTTCTTATTACTACTCACTGTAGTAAATGGTACTACAGATTGTGTACCACAGTATACTAGTAACTGTTACTAAACTTGTAGTTGTCCTATATATCACTAGTCAATATAGTAGATGGAACTCTATTTGTAGTAAATTGGACTTTACATTTTTTTCACGTGGGTAACACGACCTTTGACCCGAAGACAAATCAGTCGCGACAAAATACCCGCAAACCAAAACACCCGCCACACAGTGTGACGCTTTTTGGAACCAAGACAATTCATCATGAAAATCACTTTAAAATAAAAAAATAAGAAAAAAATCTCTCTGTTTATTTTTTTTTTCTGTAAGAAAAGAGTATCTCAATACGTGAGTCCAGGGATGAAGCCTTGGTAGGGTTCACGGACCTAGTGCACCAGGCAGGCTAGGCCTTCTTGATGTGTGGGTATATTTTCGTAATTGCACACACATAAAATGCGTGAAAAAAGGGCGCAATGTTTCACACCTTTTCCTGTGTGTGTACATTAATTTAATTGCACACACGAAATTCGCGAAAAAAAGAAGTTATTTTTCACACCTTTTTATGTGTGGATATATTTTTTTTAACTACGCACACACAAAATTTGTATTTAATAACAATAATTGTTGTTAGTATATTATCTGATAGTATATTAATTAAGATATTTTGGACAGCGTGTATTTTGTCGTCTGGTATTTTGTCGTGGGTATTTTGGTTTGCGGGTGTTTTGTCGCGGGTATATTGTCTTCGGGTTAAATGTTACGTAGCCATTAATTCATTTGTTAATTTCTTTAGTGAAAAAGGGACACATCTTAGGGATCAAAGGGCGAAGTCCCGGTAGCGTCTAGGGTCAAACCCCCGGTCCAGGAACAAAGCCTTATACAAATAGAATAAAATTAGTTGCCCAAAGAAAAACATTAGATGGTTACATCCGTTTTTTTGGTCTATTTTTGCTGATGTATTTTCTCTGAGTCTACTTATTCCGGGTCTATTTTTTCCAGATCTATTCTTTCCGAGTCTATTTTTTCCAAATCTATTTTTTTCCGGGTCTATTTTTTCCAGGTCTATTTTTTCTGGGATCCTATTATAACACCTAAGAAACTTATTGTTCGACTTTTTGTCAGTGTCTATTTGATCTTCTCGGTATTTTGAGATCATTAATACTAAAAGTACCTATCAAAACATTATCTTTATCGTGAACATTTACCAAACTGTAAGAGTAAAAACTGTGTACAAAATATGAGCTTTTTTTAGGTGGTGCAAGCTTACCTGCCAATACATCAACGTTTTTACTTAACTGTTTATTTTTGATACATACCTCTGCTCCAATAACGATATCGATATTGGTTTCTGGGACTTGCTCATCCTGTCTGTTCTGAGCTTTGATCATAAAAGACTCGATATAATGTCTAAGTTCATCAATTAGCAATAATACTGTAATACGTTGATTCTGGTTGTTTAATTCAGTTAATGAACTCTGGTCTTCTGTGCATGTTCAACGCAGTTTTTAGACAGGGTTGTTTGAATAATCAGATTTTTTCCATTTGTGCTGCACCTAAGTTCCAGCATACTGGAGCTGCGTATGTCAACAGCGGTCGTATTAGTAGCAGGTAGCATATTATTTTTGCTCTGGAACTAATGCTGCTATTGTGAAAGAGTCTGCCAAGATATCTATATGTGTTTCTTGCTTTTGTCAGCTGGAAGTCTATGTGCTTCGTACATTTGGCTAAGTGGTCGATGCGCATGCCCAAGTAATTAACAAAAGATCTTTGGCGATTCCTGGGTATTTTGCGGCTACATATATGATTAAATCATCCCCGTGTGCTAGTGAGTAGATGTTGTTGTCTCCGTTTAGTTTGAACGCATTGAGGATGTGGCTCGTGAAGATGTTGAAAAGAGTCGGCGAGTTCACAGTGCCTTGCTGTAACTCTTCTTTGATCTTGAATTTTGCTGTAGATGTTCTATTGCCGTCCCAGATGTAAAATGATCTGTCACTTATCATTCTCCATATTAAGCCTATTAGGTGTTCCGGGTATTTGTTTTCCATAAGAATATATATCAGTCCATCAAGCCAGACAGTGCCAAATGCCTTTTCCAGGTCGATAAGTGTCGCTCCAATTAAGTCGTCGTTAGCTAGATGGTAGTTTACGTCCGATAACAGTTTGTTGATGGCGTGTATCGTCGAGTGCTGATTGAGGAGACCAAATTGGTTGTGAGGGATTACTTTTTTGGTCTGGCTGTGCATTGTTATGATGTTCGTTTATTATTGCTTCATCGACTTTGCTTATGTTTGGAGTGAGACTTATCGGCCTAAAACTCGATGGTGAGTTTTCGGGCTTTCCTTTCTTCAGAATGGGCATGATTTTAGATGTTTTCCAAATTTCTGGAAAATATTTCCTGTTCAGCGAGTTGTTAAATATTGTGGCGTAGTTTTTGATAATTATCGGTGGTAGATGCTTCAGTACAACATTAGGAATGTTGTCCGTGCCCACTGATGTTTTATATGGATGTCTTTTTAGTATGTGCTGTATTTTATTCGTTAGGCAAGAGTAATTGTCAGTGTTAAAGTTAATTGGTGAGTAGTGTTATGTCCCCGTGAAAATTTTATAGAATTTATTATGTTTTATTTTTGAATTTTAGAAATCTATAGATTTCCAGTAATAACTTGTTTCGGGGGATTCACGGAGAAACATGGATGTAAAATTTTACAATAATAGATTTTCCGTGGTTTTAAATTTTATTTAAACACATATTCAATTATTAAATATTTGATGAAAATGAACAATATTAAAATTATTTAAATTCATATTTCCGTTGTATGTACTAAATTTACAAACTGACAGTTAATTTCAATTCGTTAATTCACGTTACAATTATTCTTATATAGTATAGTTTTATTTCATTGTAACAGGGTAAACTTAATGAATATATATAATTAATTAATTTGAATTTGAATTTCGTTCCCGCCAATAACCGGCCAACGACCTCGTAAGTTGCGAGTTAGTGATGCGTCTAGTCACCAGGTGTCGCATGGATCACTAAGGCCCGTCCGTTCGTCATTTCCTTAGGTTAAGGAAGTGGGAATAGGTTTCCGGGGAAGTGAACTAAAAGTGAAACAATATAAGGGACTGCAGAACATGAAATAGACAGAGTTGTCCAGACGACGATAACTACCGGACGCAAATTAGCTATCACCAGGTAAATATATACGTCCGTTCACTCTTCATGTGGAACGAGGCGATTTATTAATTAATATTTAACTGTTTAATTAATTATTAGACCTTTAGGCCGATAATTACAATAAGTAATAATTTAACAAAATACTAATGCGGACTGATCATTGACAGGTTATCAATTGAAAAATTCATTGTGACGCGAGAGAGTGTGAGGAAAATTTGAGCGGCGAAAAAAAAAAACTAGAGAAGTCGAACGACCGGATACCAGCTATAACTCATCGTTGGTCACTGGAGTTTTTCTCAAGGTAAAATTTATAATTAATTAAGGCTTTTAACTTAATTATTAGATGGCCGAATTAATTATAACTAATTTAGTTCATGTTTCTGCTGGTTCCGAAAAATTAGATTGGTAGCCCAAGGCCCGTCGGCCGGTTCAAGTCTTTTGCCGCGTATTCACCATCTTGTCGTGACTCTAAATTTATTCTATTCGAGGTATCTCAGGTGGAATAAAATAATTTTCCGCGTAAATTGTCCGATAAATAAATTCAATTAATTTCAATATCAATTACAAAAGTATCTCAGGCCTGTCGGCCGCTCTAGATAAATTTTTCCGTGTTGTAAAATCTTAATTTCAGGGCTCGTGACGCCAAATCACTGGCCGAATTTTCTAGTCAATTTTTAAACGTAATTCTAGTCGTTCTGTGACAATAAAATAATTTTTATAATTATTAAATAAGATTTCTAAATAAATAAATTAGAGTTGTTAAAAGACGCTAGAAAATTACAGTGAATGGTTATTGAGAAAATTGAAAGAAACGGATTATTTTGTCATGAGCAAAATCGAGTGAATATATTTTTGATAAAAGTAGTAGGCAAATTTATCAGTGGAAAATTAATTAATTAATAATTAAATTCAAACCAAAATTAATTAATTAATAAATATAGAATGAATTAAATAAGTCAGTGGAATTTAATAAGAATTAAATAATTTTGAAAATTTTATATTGGAAATTTTATTAGTAAAATTTTTATATTGAATTATCAAGTTTAGTAACTGAGTATAAGAAAATGATATCATGAAATAAAATAGAGCTCAAGGTAGAGTCAGTAGTTTCAAGTAAAGTTAACTGTGTCTGTGATTTAGGTCCGGTGGACAGGTTAAGCTTATTTTAAATAATTATACATCCAGGGGATGATTTTTAAATTAAAATTAAGGTTTACCGTCCAGGGGGCGAGATATATTCTAACGTGGGTGTGTGGGTGTGGAAAATAATCAGGGGACGCATATTAGTTTGCCATAAGAAAAACGTCCAGGGGACGCAATTTAGTTTGTCATAAGTAACCGTCCGGGAGACGAAATAATTATTACTTGTCATAAGGAAATTTAGTTTGTCATAAGTAATGTCCAGAGGACACATTAGTTTGTCATTAGTATACTAGCTTGTCATAAGAAATAAATATTGTTATAAGGTTAATAAAATAAAAGCAAGGTGCTTAAAATAATAAAAATTTGGATTAACACTATTTCAGCCTATTCTACGATTCCTCTTCTCTCTCACAAAATATTACAAACGACCCTGAGTAATAAATTAATCTAATTTAATTAAAATAAAATCATACAACATCCGGTTCTGGAAGGCCGAGTCCATCTTCCAGTGGCGCCCTATTATTCGACTATAATACTAGGTGCGACCAGACTTGGCAAGAATAATCTCTCTGTCATACATAGTATAAATTCATTTTAAATTCACAAATTTAAATTATTTATGATGTATTTTAAATTAATATTTTTCATCGAATAAAGATATGAAATATACTATTCATATATATTTCGTTTTAAAATTGAATGAAAATAATTGAAAAATTATTTTCATTACATAAAGATATGAAATATAAAAATTATTGTAGTAAATATATTGTCATTTGAGTCACTCATCACTCGTTTAAAGTTAAATAAATTGCTAGAATAATTGTTAATCGGAACTCAAAAACAAATAAATAAAAGAGAACGCACGTTCAGGCCAAATCATTACCTTTTAATGCAGGTAGCTTGAAAATAAAAACTGAATTTAAATTTTCACAAACTTGTTTTTAAATTTACTAAAAAATTATATAGCTTTTCACAAGTACTTTTAATTTATTTATTTTAATTGCCCATAACTTCACAGTACACAAAGTAGGTAAAAATCACTGCACCATTTTATTTTTAACGAAGGAAAAAATAATTTTAATTTTAAAAGTTAACTGAACTTATTGGAATCCTTGAATAAAATTTGATGTATTGAAATCCGTGGATAAAACTTTAAATCCGTAAATAAAAATTGAAATCCTTGAAATAAACTTGAAATTCGTAAGTCAACGTTGAAATCCTTGAAATAAACTTGAAATTTGTAAGTAAAAATTGAAATCTTCGAATAAAATTTGATGTATTGAAATTCGTGAATAAAAATTGAACTCCTTGAATGAAAACGGGATCACACCCGAAACTGTACTTTAACGAAAAAAAAAACTTCAAAACAGGGTGACACCCGACGATAACGGATTTATATCGCAGACTGATGAGTTTTTCTGACTGACTTCATTAGCTGGTGCAGTGACTTTTATTTGACCTGTAATTTTAGATGGGCGCCCATGGTAGGGGCCATGGGAAAAGACGCAGAAAGACTCTCCCAGAGTTTATTGTTTATTCATTAAAAATTTTATCGATGATCCAAGTTTTCTCTGAATTTTTGTTTATTTTAATTAGTTTGATATCTCATATCAGCAGTTTATTTATTTATTAGGTGTACAAAAAAGTTCTACCCGTTTTTCAAAGATGGAGTTATCTAACAGCTATTTATAGGTTAGCTATGAATACGTATATGTACATGCACAGCTGTTTGTACTCTTTAAATTCATCAAACTTTTAATATATTAATCTTCGATATATATATTTTTTTATTAAGTTAAAAATGGAAGTAAGTAATGAGCATATCCGCCATTGTCTTTTATATGAATTTCATCAAGGAAAAAGTGCTGCTGAAGCTCAAAAAATAATCTGTGCAACTTATGGTGACAGTACTTGTCGAAGATGGTTTCGAAAATTCACAAACGGAGATTTTAATTTAAATGATAAACCACGCTCTGGAAGACCTTCAACAATCAGTGACGAGAAATTGGAAGAATTACTGAATCAAGATTCTGCACAAACACAACAAGAACTTGCGAAAAAGTTAAACGTTACTCAACAAGCTATTTCTGAAAGATTACATGCTTTAGGTAAGATTCAAAAAGAAGGAAAATGGGTACCTCATGAATTAACTCCAGAACAACGAGAGAGACGAGTTGACACCTGCCTGTCGTTGCTTTCACGACATAAAAAAAAAAAGTTTTTTGTGGAAACTTGTAACAGGGGACGAAAAGTGGGTTTACTATGAGAATCCTAAACGTCGAAAACATTGGGTAGACCCAGGACAACCAACGACATCAACACCAAAACGTAATGTTTTTGGGAAAAAAATATTGCTTTGTATTTGGTGGGATGAGTGGGGCGTGCTATATTATGAGTTACTCAAACCAGGAGAAACCGTTACTGGAGAACTCTACAGTTGTCAATTAAAAAAATTAGCAGATGAAATCAACAGTAAAAGACGATTTGCGGGACAAAAACCTCGACCAGTGATACTGCAGCATGATAACGCCAGGCCTCATAGAAGTTCAATCGTCCACCACACTATAAATGATTTACAGTGGGAAGTTTTACCGCACCCGGCGTATTCACCAGACCTTGCACCGTGTGATTTTCACGTATTCCGTTCATTGCAAAATTACTTGGCTGACAAACACTTACAAAATGAAAACGAAATGCAAAAAACAATAGATGATTTCATTTCGACAAAAGATCAAGCCTTTTATCGCCGTGGGATCCATCAGTTGCCTGAGCGTTGGCAAAGGGTAGTAGATGCTGATGGTGGTTATTTTGATTAAAATTTGTATTTTATTTAAAATTTTTAAACATATTTTTTTTTGACAAAAAACGGGTAGAACTTTTTTGTACACCTAATAAATAAAATAAAAAGTACTGTCACCGCCAGTTTAATTTATTACATTAATAAATAATAAAATTATAGATATTTTCCAAAATTCATAGGTAAAAATTTATAAAAATTAAATTACTATTGAAATTAATGTTTTCGATAAATTTGCTATCAATTTTGGGGGTATTACAGCCCTCTGAATAATCTTTTGTCGATTTTATGTATTAGGATAGCAACAGGAGTAAGGTGGTCGTTTATTCTTGCTGCAGGCGTTTCTTTATTTTACTCTGGGATTTACTCTATTGTTTTACTCCGCCCGGTACTCAAGTTACAGTACGGTATTCGCGCCCCACTTATATGTAATGTTTCGCCTTCCCGTATGTTCTCTTTCTTACAGAATGGTGTACTTAATTATTTATCATTATTTTAATTATTTTCAAATTTATATAAATATATACATATATTAATTTTCCTAAATATGTTTACCAATTAAAATATATATATTATTTACATTTAAATACATATATATTTCCTTATTTGTTAAACATATTTATCTTCAAATATATATACATTATTTATTGTTTAAATGTATAAATCGTATATTATTTATTAATTTTTATGTATTTTTATTTGATTTAAAATTTGAGTTATTTCTAAATTATTTAGTTTAAATTTATCCGACTTGACATATCTGTCATTTTACTGGTGTATATTTATTTTTATCCATTTATATATATATATATATATATATATATATATACATGCGTAAGCGATGAAAGATGCCGGGTTCGTAATAGTAGGCTCTGTTAATATGTGTGAATTCAGTGATGGTTTTGTTTTCAGTTGTGTCGGCTTCTAGTTTGTTTTTAAAGTCTGTTACTTTTTTATCTACAGCTACTTTCCGGCTTGTGTTGGATTGAAGATGTCTTGGAGAGTTTATGCTCTCATGGAAGGCTCCAATTACATAAATTTAGTTTATTTCATCTTCTATGATATATTCACTGTTTACTTTGCTTAGTTTTTCTTTGTTAATACTAAATCTGTCTCTTAAATGGGTGTCCCATTCTTTAATGTTGAGGTTTGGCACGTCCTTGCGTTCATGTGGCCTGAATACCTTGTTGATGATGGGAAAGAATTTGGTACGGTCGCGGTAATTTATTTTTTTGCATATTTTTTCCCTGTGATTTTCCATGTTTGTCTTTATTTCATTTTGAATTTTGTTTCTTGTATCTTCTATTAGCTGCTTAATGTTGTTCATTAGTCCTTTGTTGTGTGGGTCGGTCTTCTGAGTTTGATGTAATTTAGTTAATAAGAATGATTTTTTACGATGAAGATTTTCTATTTTGTGGGTGGTATAATAATTGTTGTTGCTTTTGAAAGTGCTCTTTGAAACTATTTTTTCTATTGTCTCGTTTATGTGGTCACTAATTTTCGAAATAAATCCATTTATTTCTTGTAGCTCTAATTTTCTGTAGTTCGGTATTTCTAGCGTGTAGTTGTCGTTTAAGGCTTTTGTGAATTTTTTTCAGTTCGTTTTCTTGAATATTGGTGTGTTTATAGTTTCCTCTTGCTTTGTTTTCCAGGAGATGTCCTGTAGATCGATCACCATTATTATGGCTTTGTGATCGCTGTCATATGACAGTGTGCCAAATTTGTTGTTTTTGAGATTTATAAATTTTAATCTTGCACAAGCAATGCAGATATCTAGGATGGATTGTGTTGGTGTGAATTTTGATTCGCAAGGTGGGTAGATTTTTGTTCCGTAATTAACTGAGTTTTCTTTCTTCCAGTTAATTAACCATCTGCCTCTGGATTTTGTTGTTCTGTTTCCTAGCTCCGTGTGTCTAGCGTTGAAGTCACCTGCTATCAGGTAATATGTCTTGTTCTTATTATTCAGATTCAGGCTTGTGAAAAGAGTGTTGATCTCTTGCAGAAATATTTGTTTTGTAAATCTATCGACCGCAGTTGAATCATCCTTAAAAAGCACAGAGAAAATACGGCAGGTTTTTATATACAAATAATTTAAATCTTCAAAGATCGCGAAATATATGTGCAATGCTACATTTGAAAGGTAGAAGAAAATAGATTATATTGTGCTCAAAAAATTGAGTATAAAAAATTTTAATAAATACAAAATAAATATCATTTTGAACGACATAAGGTTAGCTAGTAGTAATAATAATAATCACAACAACAATAGTCATAATAACAAATGAGTTAATATAATTATAATTATAATTTTATCAAATTTAAAAACATTAATTTGCATTAAGTGAAGAAATTGAAGTGATTTCAATTGTTTGTAATTTAAAATTTCAAAACTTAATATTTTGAAAACTTTGTGTTGAAAATTTTCAATTCAAAAAATTCCCCGTAATAATTTTTAACCAAAAATGAATATCATGGATGGAAATTTGTAAGACTTGCAATTACTATTTCTACCAGTATTTTTGCAATTAACAACATAAGAACTATTTGTTCTCATTTTTCAACACTGCTTTTATTTAACTATTTACAAGTGCGATCTAATGCGTATTTCATCCACTGCGAGCGCTACAATCGATTTGACTGTCCCCAGCCTATACTCCGCACCCTGCCAATCCACAGCCCTTGTAGCTAGCTGGATGACCTTTTTGTCCCCAGTTTGCACATTGTAATTTTTTTTTTGTCATTTTCTATTGTTATTTTGCATTTTTCTCCCTCGTGGGTTCTACTGCACTTGACGCACTTAGATTGCAGGTGGCAGTTTGAAGCTGAGTGCCCTAGTTTCTGGCAGTTTCTGCACTGGAATATTATGTTTTTCTTTTTTTTTTTATTTATTCCCATCTTATTTTTTGATATAGTTACGTTTTAATTTTTGTTAATTCTGCCATGATACTATCGTTGGATATTTGTACCAAGTGATGAGAGCATCTTGGGTTGTTTTTATTAAATGTGATTTTCTCAACTTTGGTAATAGTCACGTTCTATGGTTTTAATTCTCCTAATTCTTGCTTCATTTTAGCTGTGGTAAAGTCTCCTTTGATTCTTTTAAGTACGATTGTCTTCGGCTAACGATTTCTTGGAGTGTATGTGTAATATTGAGCATTGTGATTGTTAAGAGCTTTAATTATTTTTTTGTAGATTTGTAAGCTTGTACATTTTATTGTGATATTGCTGTTAGAACTTACTTGTTTTAGTCGCAATTCAACTTTTTGTACTCCGTTATCTTCTATTAGTTTTATAGTATTTTTGATATTCATTCCAGTAATAATTATTGGAGGTGGTCTTATGGTTGGTGTTGTGGTTATGGTGGTGACCTCTTTATCTTCAGTGTCCATGTTGTCGCCGTTATCATCGTTTAGTATTTCATATCTATTGTCGCTAGGTGACGCTTGATGCAAGTTTGCAAGTGTGTCTTTCGGATGTTTATTTGTGTTTCTTTTGTGTTGGGGGTTTCCCAGTCGTCATCTTTCTTGGATCCTGTTTAGTTTTTGCTGCTATCTTGTGTGCTGGATCTTCTAAATGGTCTCGCGGCCATTTAAGTTGGGATGCACTTTTGTGGCACTTCTTATATCACTGTTTACGATTTTTTTTAATTCATTATCAATCAGTCCAGTAGTGATATCTTTCCATCGCTGGTTTTGTTGTTTTAACAGTTTGCTTAAAGAGTTATTTAAGTTTGTATCTGCGGTTTTGCGTTTGGTCGATTCTGTTGATGCGTCGTCAGCCATCTTAGCTGCAACTTCATTATTTGCTTTTTTTTCACTGTTGGTTAGTTTCTACACTTATATGTATTTAAATGAGATTCACCAAAGTAAAATACCCTACTAGGGCGATTTCTTTAGTTATATAAATCACTTTTATGGACTTTATTTTTAATTTTTAGCTGAGCGTTGTCGAGTACGTGTAGTCGCGCAGTCGCCGTCTCGTGGGAATCAGGATGACTCACCCCCTGGCCACTGAAGTGATGCACAGGCAGGAACTATGAGTGGGATTAGTACCAATTTCTGCGTTTGTTACACTCGCTCTTCTAGTATTTTATACCGCTACATTTTTGCACTGTTTTTCCCACTTTGAAACAGTGTGCACAGATATCTCCTTGTGCAGTCTCTCGTCTGGTGATCTCCTTTTTTTCCCCAATTCAAACACGTGTACGTGCCTCCTATCGATTTTGAAGATGATCTTGAAGTATTAGATCCTGATTTCTTGGTACATGTTTTTTGTTGAATTTTTATTTGAATTTTCAAAAAAATTGGAAACAATATAAAAAAAGTTACCCGGGATTAATTTTTCAAAGTATTTCGTTTTGCCCGGAAAAGAGAAACTAAAATATTGTAGTAATTATTTTACAAATATGCACATTCCTTTGGTAGAGAAATAAAGAATATACCAGATTAAAGAAAAAATTTAGATCAAAATTCTTAATTTTAATATATAAGTTCATTTAAATAATTTTGTAAAATTAATTATGTAGTAATAAGTGATATTTGTATGTATAACTAGTATTTAAACATATTCTATTTATAAACGTGATTGAAGCTCATAATTTATATTTATTTATCAAAGAATTAATAAATTAATTAAATAGATAATATATGTTATTGTATTACCGGATTTGACCAAATAAGATTCAAGTATTCAGTAATAGTTTGTGTTTGAATTGCGGGTAAAAAGGAGATCGCCAGACGAGACTGCCCAGATGACAGAGTAGATATCTGTGTACGCTGTTTCAAAGTGGGAGAAACAGTGAAAAAATGTAGCTGTATAAAAAACTAGAAGAGCGAGTGCAACAAACGCAGGAGTTGGCACTCGTTCCACTTATTGTTCTTGCCTATGCATCACTTCAGCGGCTGGGGAGTGAGTCATCCCGCCACTGCTATGTAGATAGCGAATGCGACTTTACAGACCACCACGAGACATCGAGCGAGTCGGAAGTAAGTGATGTAATTGAGAACGAAACGGACAATAATAAAATTTGTGACCAGGAAAGAAGCTGTGTCAAAATGGAAAATTGTGTAGCCAAGTAGTGTGGGGTAGAATACTCTGAGCCATTTTCAGTGAAAGTAAGACAACCAGCGCTGGGAAGTCAGCAATACAGCAGAATTCATAGTACCAGGATACCAGAAAATGCAAGACCGCGTTACGTCCTGGAGTCGTGTCGGCTTGAGATCTGCCGGCGCGAATTATTTGAATTGGATGTGACTGTAGATCTTCGGATACTTGGGTAGTTCTCGAAAGCTCGAAATAACTTGGTCTTTTATTAGAGAATAGATATGTTTGATTTATTTACATAAAATAGAATAGTCGAAGAATATTGTTGAAAATACACTTGAGCTTTACAATTACAATTTGACAAATAACTTCGTGTCAAAAAAATAATATATTTTTATTAAACCGGGAGATTACTTGCATGTACTAAGCCGCACTACTATATCTTCTGATTGGTGTGTGAGAATCTAAGAGTATAAGAGAGGGATGCATTGTGTATCGGCTTTTTATATCATTACGCGAGCCGACACCATAGAGAAAAGTGGGATAAGGTATTAGGGCCTTATTTCCACAAGTGGGAGTTTGTTATCATTGTTCGACGCGGATGCTGTTGCGTCAGCAGTCGGACGATGTTTTTCGGTGTTTTCACTTTTTTGTGGAAAAACTAATTTCACTTTTTATTCTTTTGACATTCATTATTTGTCGTACAATCATTCTTATCTATTTTTATTCATCAACATTCTTTTAGAGAAATCATCGATGATAGAATAATATTCTAATGCATTCAAAATATCTTATCTATTTGACTATTTTTAGATGCGTACTTGTTAATAGACGTTTAAAGAAAATATATTATTCTTAACAATTTTATTATTTAAATATATCGATTTGATAGGTCTCAGGCCGGTCTCTTATTATTTAAGATTTAAAAATTGGCAGAGCCATCTGATGAACAGGCTGGGATGTAATACTTCCCCACCCGGCGTACAAGCGCCCAGCTTGTTGTGGCCATTACCCTTCGTCGAAGAAAAGATTTTTTTTTTTTTTTTACTGTTCTATACAATAGTTTTTTTTCCAAAGTTAAGGGATCTGTGTACCGAGCTGCATCCCATTGTTCAAATGCTTATTTTAGTTGTAAAACTTTGTACGTCCTTTGAATTCAATAGCTACTGTGTTAATGTTAGCAAATAAATTCTTACTTTGGACTGTGGTGGGAAATCCAAAACAATTATATGTCATTGTACAGGAAAATTTCGTCATATTTGGATTGTTGAAGCTACTTTAATTACTTTTCGTATCGTTTGCAATTTATGAATTATAAGATTCAAATAAAATAATAAAGTCGTTGTTATCTGAAAAGTAGTGGTATCTCAGTTTCGGATTTCTGGTAAAAAAATGATTTCGTTCTAGGATTACACACGTTTATATCTTTTTGTATATGGATTTTTGATAACTCTTTTATTTGTTTTTTTTTGTTTTCCACTTGATACATATTCGTGATTGAACATATTTTTAACATATTTTTAACTTTCCGCTTAGAAAATCGATGATTTTTGAAAATTTCGGAAAGTTATTGTTTTCACCCCGCTTTTCAAAAATCGAGTTTTCATCGGATGTCGACGTTTTGAGATCCTAAAACTATTCTGACTATTTTCAGAATGATGTCCAAGTTCCTGTGTGTGTGTGTGTGTGTGTGTGTGTGTGTGTGAATTGGCTATAAACTTCTAACTAATGAATCGATTCGAATGTTTAAGGTGGCAATCGAAAGAACTTGTTGGCCCTCAACTTTCCTGAAAATTTCAGATCATCTGATTAAGTAGCTCGAAAATATTGGCAAATTACGAAAAAAAAAATTTTTTTTTTTTAGTTTTTGATTGATATCTCAGAAACAAATTGAACGATCGACGTCAAAATCTAATCAGCTCTAAAACTCAATAAAACACATCGAATGCCGCCTTAACCATCACAATCGGTTAATTGGTTCGAGAGATATCGTTGAAGAAAGAAATAGTAAAAAACGGTTTTTTTTAAATATCTTCAAAACGGCTGAATCGATTGCTTTCAAATTCTAATCAGCTCTAGAATTCTATAAAACGCGCCTATTGCCACCTCAAACATCTAAATCGGTTAATTAGTTCAAAAGATATCAGCGTTGAAACGTTAAAAATTAAAATTCTATGTTATTTTTTCCAGATAAATCGAAATGTACTATACTAAAATGTGCCCAAAATCTTACAAACTTTTCCTCTCTATGTTCTTCTTTGATCATCATATAATGTCATCAAACTTTTCTTTTGTTTAAACCATAATATCAACGAAAAAATTGAAAAAACACAGTTTAATCATTTTCTCGGATATTTCATATATTTTTGCTCTGACCTAAGCCAAAACTAATTTAAATCTTAATTTCGATTGCTGACATTGATTTCTGCCTCAATATATTTAGTTTGTTAAACATAATCGGAAATTAAAATTAAAAAACCTCTTGTTCATTAATGATTTTCCATTCTTAAACTTTCAAACTTTAGCATAAAGCGTAACTTGTTAGAGTTTGAAAAGCTCATAAAAAAAAAATCACATCCCGAGTCGAAATCAAAATAATATTTTGACCCTCAAAAGCCTCATTTCCTTTGTTGTTGTACTTACCGTTGAATGTAAAACAATATTTCGATCCTCAATGTCCTAAAAATAGGGTATAGAGTCATAAATTAGAGTTTTAGAACAGTATTTTGGACCTCCAGAGCCTACCGTTGCTTACAAAACAATTTCTTTTGGTTCTATAGCCTACCGTGAGAATAAGTAGGTCAATTTTAGAGTTTTACTTAATAGAACATAGACATATCACAGTCAAAAAAAATTTCTAAGTTCATTCGAAGACTTTTAAACACTTTTTATATTAATTTAATACTTTTGTTTATTAATTCTTTTCAAATTATACAAAAAAAAGTGCTCAGTCATTGACACAAAATAGTAGTTTATCTATCGAGTGTGATCGTGTTTAAGACGCGATTGTGAAGATTGGTGCCCGAGCCGAAGGCGAGGATACGAACGCATGAGTGTCTTAGACTCGATTGTAGTAGATAAATACATTAGTTTTTGTGACAGATATTTGAAATTTACTACTTTTAGTGCCTATAAATGGCAGGTTATAAATCAGCGTTTATTTATTTGGTAAGATTGTTTTAAGTATTTGTTGAAAAATAGAGAGAAGTCGGTAAGTGGACGAATTTAAATGATGATAAATTTTGTCACGAAATGGCTCGTTAAGTTACTTCGATATTTTTTGGTCGTTTACTATCGCACATGTAACCAGAGAATATTTTTTGATCCGATGATGACGTCACTTTTAGAACGATTAGGTATCTTTTTTACCAGCTGTATCTTATCTAATATTTTTAGCTGCCGGCTATAGGCGCTAAATGTCGTAGATTTCAAGTATCTGTCACAAAAAAGAACTTTATGATTCTTCTTAAAATTCGTTTAAACAAATGAGAAATAAACATTACGTAAAAAATATAAGTACATTATAAATGATTTTTAATAAAAAATACGTAATTGAATAAATATTTGAACGATTAAATTTTATAGAATTTTTTATTTATTATTATCTCTAATAATGACAACGATAGTGAGAGTTCTCAGAAATTTGAATAAAAATTAATGAAAGTAATGAACAAAAAATTACACTAGTGAATTAATGACTTGAGTAACATCCTACTCTAATTCCTGAAAATTTTAATAAATTATTGAAAAGAATGATTTTTTTATTTTCAATTTTTCCCGCTCCCGGCAGCAATTTTGATTTGAATTCCTACCTCTTTCCCTTCCTGCCCCTTTCCTATTTCGCATCAACCAATAAAAATCTTTCTGACGGTACAAATTTAGCCTCTAGAGGCTAATTTTATGGTTTTATAACAATAATTTCAACCTAACCATGGTAAATGCGGACAAAAGTACCAAGTTTAGACCGAAATTATGGTTCTGATGTATAGGTAATCATAATCTAAAACAATAATTTCAGCCTCCTCGCCTTTCAGTAGGACAGAGGCTTATATTATTTTTTTAATTTCGACTCGGGATGCAATAAGATTTTCAAGCTCGAAGAGCTCGGAAATAAAGTCACATTAATATTTTCGAGTTCCTTAAGCTCAAAAACAGCGGGAAGTTTTGGGGCTGGCCCGCAGGGCCTACCGATGCCCAGATTTCATTGTTAGATTTTTTTTTGTTTTTGCTTTATCAATTTTTTGTTTAACATGCGATTTAAATCGTAAATATCTATATCTCGTGCATATACTTATTTATTGTATTGTTATGATAAAAAAAAGAAAAAGAATTGTATCTTTTATTGTTGTATAGTGCTGTTCTGGATGTTGTATAAAAAACAAAATTTCCCTATTTTCAAATTTCTAATTTTTCTTAAGTCTATGTATTATATTTCTATTAAAGTCTTTAGATTGTTAATAAAAATTACTTCTCTATCTTTTTTTTTGCATATAATTTTTCATGCTATTTATATTGTCACGGCTGATACGTTCAACTCGTATTCCTACAAGTCGTAAAAATATAAAATAATTTTTTTTTTATATATTATTTTTCTCTTGGGAGGAAAAGGTACATGAGAAAACTATTTTTCTCAAGAACTATGACGACATAGTCAGAAACAGTGAGACACAGACGGCAACACAAAACTTTTTAACTTCCCGCTAAGAAAATCGACGATTTTCAAAAATTTTGGGAAGTTATTGTTTTCACCCCGATTTTTGAAAATCGAGTTTTCATCAGATGTCGACGTTTTGAGGTCCTAGGAAGCTATTCTGACTATTTTCAGAATGATGTCCGAGTGTGTGTATGTATGTGTGTGTGTGTGTGTGTGTGTGTGTGTGTGTGTGTGTGTGTGTGTGTGTGTGTGTGTGTGTGTGTGTGTGTGTGTGTGTGTGTGTATGTATGTATGTATGTATGTATGTAAACTCTTTGTAACTTTTTAACTAATGAATCGATTTGGATGTTTAAGGCGGCAATCGAAAGAGCTTGTTGGCCGTCAACTTTCCTGAAAATTTCAGATCATTTGATCGAATAGACTCGAAAATATTTGCGAATTACGAAAAAAAAAAAATTTTTTTTTTTTTAGTTTTTTATTAATTTCTCAAAAACGACTCATACGATCGACTTCAAAATCTAATCAGCTCTAGTACTCTATAAAACGCGTCGATTGCCACCTCAAACATTAAAATCGGATAATTCGTTCAAGAGTTATCGCGGGAGAAAGAAATGGTGAAAAATGGTTTCTTCTAAATATTTTTGAAACGACCGACGCGATCGATTCCAAATTTTTTTTTTTAGTATTTCGAAAGTATTTCAAAAACGACTTGATGAATCAATTCAAAAATCTGATCAGTTATAGTACTCAATAAAACATGTCGATTGTCGCCTTGACATCAAAATCGCCTTGAAAAAAAAATAAACATCAAAATCGGTTTATTCGTTCGAGAGATATCGTTTGAAAAAAAATCGTAAAAAACGTTTTCTTTCGAAAACAAAGGCATACAAAAGTATTTTCGAGCTCGAAGAGAAAATGTATCTACAACAATTTTCTGAGCTCAAGGAGCTCGAAATAGGCGGGAAGTATTGGGGCTGGCCCGGAGGGTCAACCGACAGACCGATTTTTTTTTATATATATAATAATTAACAGAGTGACCATCAGTAGTGTAGATCGCATAACCGTCCACCCAATACGTGAGAACCCAAAAACCTCATGCACTTAGACCTTTTTTTTATGACGCCGACTTACTGACGCCAGAAGTCGTACCGGACAAATATACCTACTTGAGCGTTGTCAACGCTTTACAATTAAGTCGTATTGTACTAATGGACCACGCGTATTATATATTTCTCTTTCTGGAAATTTCATCATTTTTACTTAACGTACTTTTAAAATTTATGTATCCGTTCTCATTTAGCTAATCTAAGCATAGAAGTGGTAGTCTTCTTTGATTTTTCATCTTAAAATTATAGACCACCCAACTCATGCGCACCTGCATGTGATTCTTGGAAATTAGAGAAAGCTAATGGAAACCTTCAATTTATGGTTTCCTACACGGGCATGATCGGCGAGAGAGTGGCACCAGGTCATCAGCCTACTTAATAGTCAAACTCTGTTTCCCAGAGATCACACGTGTGCATGGGCCTAGAACTTTCGGGCGAGTCCGAAGTCCTCTCGTATGGGAAACTGGTTACCACCACTTTTCATATTTGAGGATCATAAAAAAAGACCATGGACTTTAGCTCATCAGTTCTTTTGGGAAGCAAACACTAAACCTTACCGAACTCCGGACACTTAACGGTGTTCGTGGCTAGAGGATTGATATCTCGATTGAGCATTCGATTAACGGTAGCTGGGCGTATGAACCGGACCTTGATCGTCGTAAGCACTCGAATGATCGGTATATCATTTTCTACTAGTCTCAGGAGAATAATTGACGTGATATTAATTTCGCCATTCGGTCAACGGTAGCTGGGCATACGAACCGGAACTTGGTCGTTATAAGTCGTGAACTAATATCAATCGGAAGCACCGGTAGCGTTGATCATACTCATCTTATTTTAATCCATTTAATTCCATTTTTATTATTTTTTATATTGAAATATACCACGAGAAACGTGAAAAATCAAAGAATATTTTACCGCGATAAATACGAAGATTTTTAATAATATTCTGCCGCGAAAAAGCGAAGAATTAGAATAATATTTAGAAATACTTTTACCGCGAAAATACGCGAAGATTTTACAAATTTATATTTTATATTACCGCGAAGACGCGAAGAATATGAATACATTGAAATTATTTTACCGCGAGAAGCGCGAAGACCTTCATTTTAATTTAACCTACAGAGATTTAAAACGCATAAACATTGAAATTGATACAACAAAGTATACTAAATAAATAAATAATTCGATAAATTAGAATCACATTAATTGAGTCCGAGAACGCGTTGTGAATAAGTGTCCTGTGTAACTGCTGACAGTCCTGACACCTCACCAAAACCTGTTTAGGATAAGTTTTTAACATTGTAACCATTGCTTGGTATTTTTTTTCATTTTAATATACTCTGAAATATTTGTAAATCATATGCATGAAATATTTACTTTTATATTTTACTATTTGTAACCCTTTTGTATTTTGAGAATATTGAGTCCTTATCAAATAAATACTCGTTAACATAAAATATTTGAAAAACATTATTTATCAGACAATTTTACTTGAACAATGAGATACTAGCTTCACGAGGCTTTTCGGTAACCCACCTTCCTTTATCCCTTATTTTTCTACCTGTCTAGTCGCTCAGACCGATAGTTCACAGTAGAGGGTACGCAATCTTACGTTTACCGCTCGACGTTTGATTGTAAAATTATATCAGTCACATAATAAATTAGAAATCGTTTTGGGTTTTATTGATATTGTCTTCAACAATATTGTATGGGCGCGAATTTAATATAAAATAGAATAAACTGAGCATTTGGTCACGTGAGCCCAGGTCATAGGATCGGTCCTTGATCAATGTAAGTATCCTTTTATTCACTACATTTTAGAAGAATATCGTACCTACGCCCATCACGATCTGCAATCATGACAATATAATCAAAGAAATTATTTTCCGAACTTTCTCAGAATTAATACTCCATCTCAATTAATAGCATTTTTTTTGTTATTTATTTGTATTTATTTTTTATTATTATTATGAAAAAATTTTTTTTTGTTTATTTTATTAATTTCAACAATTTGATAGAAAAGTTGTCTCGGCTCGTTGTCATAAATTTTCATGGACTTTGCTTGATTATATTTTTGTAGAATTAAAATGGAGATAAGTAGTAAGACAAAGAGGTGAAAGAAAAATTTATATTTTAGTGCGCTATTTGTGCTCTATCGCAATGAATGATTTTCCGTTTTCCTGGCTTAAATTCTATTTCTTTGTCATTTATGTCCGGTATTATATCTGTCACTTTGTAAGGAACTAAATAATTGTCAAATTTACCGTCTTTCTGGTTTTTAATTACGTAAATAATTTGACCTATTTTAAATTGAATTGAATTAATGTTCTTATCGTAACGTTGTTTTGATGTTTCCTTTGAGTTTTCTAAATTCTGTCTTGCTTCTTTCCGTGACTCTAGTAATCGAGTTGCGAGTTCTTGAACAAAATCTGCCTATGTCGGAATTTCATCTAAATATGAAAATTCTGATGGTAAACGTGCTTCTTTACCAAAAACTAATCTATATGATGTGAATTTTGTACCTTCATGTACACTTGTGTTATAGGCAAAAGTTGCATGATGTAACCATTTATCCTAATCATCGTGACTTGTAAAGTTTTCAATGTAATCTGCTAAAACTTGATGGCTTCTTTCTAGAGAGCCATTTGATTGAGGATGAAAAACTGTTGTTTTTATTTGTTTCATTTTAAAAATTTTCGTTACCCAACCCATTACTTTACCTATAAAAGCTTGGCCTTGGTCTATCAAAATTACTTTTGGGCAGCCGTGTTTCAATATGAAATTTTCAACTAAAGCTATGGCGATATCTTTTGCTGTCATAGTTACTAACGGTATTGCAAAACAATATTTTGAAAGGTCGTCTTGCATCGTTAAGATGTATAAATATCCGTTAGTTAATGTTTTATTTGGTACTACTATATCTAAAGCTATTTAATCCGAAACTTCTGCAGATGTATCCGTAATTGCCATCGGCTGCTTCGTTTTTATTCTAACTAATTTCTTTTTCTGGCAACTAATACACTTCCTAACAAAATCTTCTACATTTTTCATTATATTTTCCCAAAAATATCTTTGTCTAATTCTATTATAAGTTTTAGTTTCTCCTTTGTGTCCTGCAATTGAAGCTTATAACCGTGGACCTATTGGTGTGCTAAGGTGACCCACACCTCCAAGTCACGATTACAATGGCGACTGGCAAAGATTACATGTTAGGCGCCACCAAGAGATTTTTTTATTATTAACAGTCAGCCCAGCCTCTTGGTACTGACTCGACTGGTTAGGCTAGCTTATATATAATGAAACTGTCAGGGTTGGGTATCCACCCGTTTCCTGGTCACTAGGAATAATTTATTGAAGGATAAGAAATTTGATTAACTATACTCATTGGTTGTAATATGAATAATTGATTAACTATTAACTTTTATTGAATTTAAACGTTAAATAGAATCTATGTCACTCTATAACATTTATATTCAATCCCGACAATATTAAACGGACTCTACTTCACTCAATGTAACCTGTGCCTAAAATGGCGCACTAAAACTCATGCCCACGTGGCTGACTCACTCTCACACATCTCACAATTAAAAATTTACCCGGAAAACAAATTACAATGACAATATTTCAATTACCGGTTTGCCTCGCGTACAATACACTGATATAATCTTACTGCACACTTGTGATTCCAAATCCAAGGCGAAGTGTCCAGGCATCCATCTTGTCTGCTCGAACTGACCCAATCTTCCATAACAACTTGATCTTCCAATACCCTTGATACAATATTTACCATAACCTAGGTAAATAAGGGCTCTCCCGCCGACCAAGACTTGTCCAGCTCACGTATCCCAGTTGACAATGATACGGCCGATGTTTCCACGATACTTCGTAAATTGCACCGCAACCCAAATATCGTGTCTCCAGGTGGTGACAGAGACTGAGGCCTACCAGGCCTAATGGAATGGAAAGTCCTTCCAGAATGGTGTCCGGCCGACAAAAGAGGAAGAGGCCTAGTGTTTCCAATTTTTATGATCTAGTGGAACGCCCTCTATTCTCGAAACTTGCGCACTTGGAGCCTTCTTTAGGATATTGACTTAAGTAGTCGACAAGAATTGGATATGAACTTCTGTAAATTCTGAAGCCGAGTACGCAGTCATACTATGAGGGACGAGGCAAATTTAAATAATACAAATAAAAATTAAAGTTAAATTTCCCGAATACAAGTTTCATGATTTTCAGCTATTATTTTTTTGTATTTCCTCTACTAGAGGTGTTGTTATTTCATCTTTACAAATAATTATTTTTAAATCAGTATCTTTGAAAATTTTAGCAATAATATTTTTAATTTTTGTCTAAATTGTTTTTGATACATTGTTTCTACCTTGAGAAATACTAACTGATTGAATTTTTGCCATTTCCATACATAATTTTGAGTTTTTGAAAGCTTTAACATCATCATTTTCAGTAGGTGTATATTCACTATCACTTTGAGTTACTAGCGAAGGTACGTTATTTTTTGATGTTCCCATTTTAATTACCTGACCCGTGTTATAATTAACTAGAGGGCTTAATTTCAAATACCCTAACACTAATAATTCTTTGCCTATCTCGCTTGGTACAGTACCGTCCGCGTTGATAAACATAAGTAACAATTCTCCTGCATTTTTTAAGTTATCTCTTGTCTCTTGTACGTTTTCGTTACTATAGTCTTTTGAAGTATTCGAAATTATAGATACATTATCGTCGGAGTCTATTTCTTCGTTAGATAAATTGTAGTTTGTTATTATGATTGTATCATTGGTTGATTAGTTTTGATTCTCGTCTGAATTTAATTGTGTCAAATTTTATCGTGTGTTTACTTCATTATCGGATGAGTTTATTTGTTCTAGTTGGTCAAAATTTTGGTCATTAAATAAATTGATTTGTTCTATCTGATCAAGATTTTCGTCGTCAGTTGAATTTATCTGTTGATCGAAATTCAGGTCGTTGAATGAATTTATTTGTTCAGGTGATTTTGAATTTCGGTCAATAGGTGAATTTAGTGTACGAGTTTGTAACTCTATATGTGGGCTCGTTTGTTGTACATTTACTGGGCTAGAATTTTCATTCATTGTTAATAATTTATTATTAGTCCGTTTATCATTTAAATTTTGTTGAGGTTTAATTGCTTTTAGAGTAATCATTATGTCTGGCAATTTGGGTTGTAAATTTTTTCTATTCGGCTTTTTCGTATTATTTTTAAAATTTTTCGCAAGGTGTTGTGTTTTGTTTGGAATCTGTTTTTGTGTATGTGTATGTTCATCGTGATCTGTACAACATGAACATGTTCTAATTTTACGTTTTCTATCCGATTTGCGTAATTGCGGAGTAGTTTTATTAGTGCGTGTTTTTTCTGTTGTTACGTCAGCACTGTCAAGTGTGTTTTTGTTTTTACTAGTTAAATTTGTGTTTGTTTTTGTAATATTTGGCTTTTTCTAATCTGTGTTTTTATCAGTTTTTTTTCTGGGTTGTTGTGTTAGTTTTTGGAACAGTCTTTTCGTCGGATGATTCTAATATCATGGGTTCGACTGTGACAGAGTTTTCTACTGTGTCGTTAGTTGACGTATTTATATTGTTTTCTGGTTCGTTATGAATTAACGCAGAGACGTCCATCGATTTTTGTGTGGTCGCCTCCTTCGTCCGAAGACCAAGGAATTGCACCTCCCATGTCTTTGTCATTTACGGATTTGGGTTTGATAGGAGTTCTTGGATTGATACGGATTGTTTCGATAGGTGATTCGGTACTTATTTTTATTTGAATTGTCTGAATATATTTTTGAATATATAAGTCATTTCTGTTTCATCAGTGTTCGATTTATCGTCTGGAGTTTCTGGAATAATTATTTTTTCAATTTTCTTGTTCTGTTTATTTATTTTTCTACATGTACGTATTGCTGGAGATGGTGTAAGCTCTGCCATTCTGGTTGTTCTTTTAATTTGTGAAGAAATTAATTTATTTGTAGTAATTTTTGTATTTTTATTGTTTGTCTGTATTTTCGGACATGAATGTATAAGTGTAGTTTGTGTTCGTATATTTTGTGATAATATTAATGGAGGACTAGTATTTCGTAGGGCTATCAGTAATCTGTGGACGTGGAGATTTAGGTGATAAGGTTACATTACAGGATTTGTGATGTTGTGGGGACTTTTTTGAATTACTGGAGATATAAGACAATTCGAAGTTTGTCATATCAGATTCGTCACTTAAATTTAAAGGGTTATTTTTTATAAGCTTTTTCCTTAGTGCTACCGCGACGTAAATAGTTCCTGATTAAGATGATGCGTCAGAATAATCAGGGAGATTTATCGATTCATCTGGTTCTAGGTTTGATAAAAATTTTGAATTTGATTTAGAAACTTTATTTATTTTTACTTTTTCGTTAGATTTATTTATATGATTTGAATTTTCATTAGAGTTCAATTTATTTACATTATCTTTATTTTGATTGTTTTTGTTTATTGGATTATAATTTAGTTCTTGAGGACTATTTGTATTTATCCTATTATTTTTATTTTTATTGAAATCATCTTCGCTTAGTGATTCAGTACTCGAAAATTTTTTATATGAATAATATCGTCTGACGTCAGTTATTCTCTTTTTTAAATTTTTATTTTTACCGATGTATCCGTTTTTATTATTTTTAACTAATCGTTAATCAATAGGGTAGCTAGCCCTATTGCCGTCGCTAGTGTATGTGACGACTGGGTGTGTAGGCCCAACCGCTTGAGTTTTTGACTCAAGAATTTTTCGTTATTTGACCGAATTTTTAAGATCGACCGCCTGAGTATTTTGCTTACGAATTTGAATTTTCGGATTAATTTTTCTAACTCTGTCCACTAAGTTAGTAGCGATTTTCTTTTTATCACAAATTATTTTATTATTTGTAATATTTTCCTCTGAACTCGATTTATTTTTATCATAATTTGTAAATAATTGATTTTTAATATTAATTTCCAATTTTTCATTTGAACTACTCAACTCTGAATTTTTATGATATTTAGATTTTTTCATAACAACTCTACCATCATTTGAAAGATCTGAACTCCTTAATCTATTGATTCTGAGCTTACCGGTTCGCTATTTTATTTTTATAGGATACATTTCTCGGTTTTCAACTATTGGGTTTCGTGATACAGCGTCCGCGCTTGTATTTATATTTCCCGCTTTATATAGCACGGTATATTCGAACTTTTCAAGCCGTTTTATCCATCCCATTACACGCGATGTTTGGTTATTCATATTATTTATCCATACAAGCGGTCTGTGATCGGTGACAAGAGTGAACTCTCTGCCATAGAGATCCTTAATGTTTTGATACCAAATAAAGCTGCGACCATTTCTTTTCCAGTACTCAAATAATTTTTTTCATGTTTATTAAGCACACGGGAAGCCGTTGCAACAATTGTGTCTTCGCTAATTTTCCCTTGTGAGAGGATTGCTTCAACCTCATAGTTAGATGCATCGGTCGTTAATACAAACGCTTCCGAAAAATCGGGATATTGCAATATCGGAGCTGTACATAGTTTGTCCCGCAAAGTTTCAAAAGCTATCTGATGTTAAGGCGTCCATGTAAATCTTGCGTTCTTACTTGTAAGATCAGATAGGCAGCGATTTTGCGAAATCCTTAATAAATAGTCGATAATAACCAGCGAGTCCGAGGAATTCTCTCACTTGTGTTGTACTTCCAGTGGTTTTAAAACATTTAATAGCTTTTATTTAATCCGGATCAGGCTTGACACCGTCGGCAGATATAAGATGGCCCAAATAAATTACTTCGTTTTTTAGTAATTCGCACTTATCGGCTTGTAGAGTTAAATTTCCACTTCGCAAACGTCCAGCTAGTTTTTCGAATTTGATGTTATGTTCTTCTAGAGAACGAGCGTAAATGACTATATCGTCTAAGTAAACTAAAAGATCCGCTCCTTGTAACCCGTGTAAAACTAAACCAATTAACCTTTGGAACTTTGCTGGAGCATTTTTCAGTTCCAAATGGTATTTTATTAAATTGATAATGACCATGAGGAGTTTTAAATGCTGTCTTGTGTTTATCTTTAGAATCTACTTTCAATTAATGAAAACCGGATTTTAAATCAAATACTGAAAAATAATTCGCACCACCTAATTGATCAAGAATATCATTTATCAAAGGTAGTGGATATGCATCTTCAACAGTTTTATCATTTAATTTGCGATAATCTATTACTAAACGTCATCTTTTATTGCCTTTAGAATCAGTCTTTTTGGGTACGATCTATAAAGGGAAATTATACGGTAAGGTCGACAGTTCAATAATATCCATTGACATTAGTTCTGTTATCTGTTTTTCTACTTCGTCTTTCTGAGCTGGAGGGGGTCTGTATTGTCGAGTATTTACGGCAACGTCGTCAGTTGTAGGTATAGTTTGAGCCGCAATTTCTGAAGCGCCCAGTGTTTCTCCTGGAATAGGTCAGTGTATTTCTCTACGAGAAAGATTATTGCTTTACGCAAGAGTTTTAACACCTTATCAACAAGATTTTTCCGCGCCCTGGTACTGTTATCGTGATCGTCTGTGTCATTATGCGTCATGCTGCTATTCTCGTCTTCGCTTGTCTCGAACGGGTATAGAGAGGAATTACGGGTACTTTTACTTTTACATCTTTGTCAAGAGTATTTATTGCGTACAAATAAGCGATTCTGTTATTATTATTTACTAAAGCTTCGCCTGCGTAAATACCGTTTTCAAATTCAATACGAGGTGTATAAGCCTCTTCAAGTTTACTATCGACTCGAACAAACATTGTCGTTTTTGTACAAGCATTTAAAACAAAATATTCTCCCTCTGTTAACGATATTTATAAATTATTTAAATGTTTAAAAATTATACTATTTTCTACTAAATTAATTATTCCGCCATGCTCTTGTAAAAATTCCATGCCTTGTATGCCCGTATAATCCACAGGAAATTCGTCTGGTATTACATGAAAATAAGTATTTTTACTAAAAGTTTCTAACTTTATTTTACCCAAAGTGATAGCTTCAAAGACACCATTTAATTTATAACAATAAAATTCATCAATTAATATTTTATATTTCACTTCTCCATATTTAATTAAATTTAAGTTACATCCTGTGTCTATTAAATTTTCTCCATAGCTAGATATTATATCTTTAGATCTTAGCATAATTGGCGTAGGTTTGTAATCAGTTGCCCTAGCACCGACGGAATAAGTTTTTGTTGGTATTCTTAATTTGAATGTGGTATCTGGTGCTGCGTTGCTACGTTTCCTATCGACGCGCCTGTACGAGGGAACGTTTTGTCATTTCCCGCATTTGTATTCTGATTCGAATTTAAACCGTCGCGTTTTCCTTCATTGTAAATATTTTGCGGCAATTATTTATCAAGTGACCATTAATGTTACAATAGCTACAATGTAAAATATTTTTATGTGGACTTTTATTTGGTTTCATTTTATTTTTATGTATTATAACTCAACATTTATCGATATTGTGGTTATTTCTTTTACAATAATTACAAAATTTACTAAGTTTACCCATTGAATCTTTATTTTGTTATATATTTCGTTTTAAAATTTCTGCGTGATTTTGAGTATCATCACAAGTATTCGGGTTTTGACGATGATTATCTGTGTTTCCACTGTCTTGGGTATTTTCGTGACTAAGTTTGTTATATGAAGGGATATGATAATAATCTTTACTTTTAGTAAGGGCATCGTATACCTTGAAAAAGTTATCAACGTTTTTCATTTGTTGTAGCTGTCTTCCTACTTTTTCAGCGGATTTTAACGCAGCGTCCAGGTCTGAGTATTTATTCTCTTGCAAGAAAATAACAAATTTAGGATGTAAACCTGATATAAATGAATGAATAGCGGTTTCTTGAGCTAGCGTAGCCTTTTCTACTTTACTTTCCCCGTTGGTATATTCGACTTCCGATAAGGTATTTTATAAGTGTTGGTTTACTCTGTAATTAAAGTCTATAACGCGTTCGTTTGGGTTTCGTCGGAAATTGTCGAAATTTTCCATCCACAATAAAAACTCTTTACTATGTCGGAAAAGTAAGTTTAAAAAAAAAAATAAAATCGTCAATATTTGTTGGGTCCAAATGACTAACCCTTTTTAAAGGTTCGCTTTTACATTTTGTTTGTAATAATTTAACTAAAAATTCTTTGTCAATTTTGTCGTTAAAAAGTTTTTTAGCTTTTTTGCACGCAATAGTGAATGATTTTATCGGGTACCCATCTTTTTTACCATCAAAATCTGGAATAGATTTTAAAAAGTCTTTGTAATCGATCTTGTTTCCTGTGATTAAATTTTTTTCAGAGTTAAAATTTGGAGGCAATCAATGTGAAGCACCTACGGATGGGTTTCTTTCGAAATGTGTTTGTAATTTTTGAACAATATCTGCTTGACAATCATCTTCAAATCTGTTTTTTATTTCTATTTTTTCTGCTTTTAGTTGCTGGATTTGTGTTTCGCACAACTCATGATGCGAAGCATCAGAAAGTGCTTTATGATCGAAAAATTTTTTTCACCTCACTTCGGCAAATATTTCAATTATTATACCTTTGTTAGTTGACGGAATTAAGATATGTTGCACACCATTTCACAGATAATTTGATGCAGATTAATTCCATACTTTTTAAAAATTATTTAGTTCGATAAAAACCGAAAAAACATCAGAAATAGTGAAAAAAAAATTCCTGTTCGTCAAGTATGAATCCCGTATACATGATAACTTGCGAAAGAATCCAGTAATAGAATCAAATTTTTTTCCAAAAAATTCTTTGAAATATTTGTATATCCCCTATTGAAAATGGCTAGGTAGCTCAGTGTCGTTTAATTATAATCAATAAAAGAATAAAAAGGTTGTATGACTATACTTCTATATACATAAATATATATATATATATATATATATATATATATATATATATGTATATATTTATACACATACATACATATATATATATATATATATATATATATATATGTATATATATATATATATACATTATGCGTACATTTATTCCACCAGGGGCGCTCGCGCATTGCCGTTTTAAGACAGCTGTTTTTTATTAATTCATTCACTTAGCAATTTATTTTTTTTTTTTTTTTACATATGCTTTCATTAAACCAGTCGCGCCTGCGCAAAAATACATCTGGATAAAACAAAGTAGTAACATCTGTCAAAAACGCGGGTTTTAAAAAAAAATATTTTTTTTTTCAATTTTTTGCATGACTTTTAATATGAATCATTAAAGTGTGCTCTACAATCGAAAAATTCTGTTTGTATTTGTAGTTTTCCGTCTACTATTTTTATTTTTATTTCGTCAAGTATTTTCTGGTTAATAATTAATAGTGATTATATATTGTGATGGTGGACCCGTTTGTGCGGACCAAGTTTTGTTTTGTTTCTACTCTTATTACTAGTGACTTATACTACTATGATTTTCTTATTACTATTTGACTAATTACTATTGTGATTTTCTTTTTGACTATTATTAATTACTGATTTTTACTTATGACTATGATTTATAACTAGTATTACTATTATTATTATTACTTAAACTATGGTATTCTACTTACTACTTGTACTTAAAAAAAAACTATATCTCTTATTAACTATGACTAGATAACTACGTTACTTAATTACTACTTGTTTATTGTAATCTACTTAAATATTGGTATTATAACTATTACTTACTTACTATTATTACTATTAATATACTTAAACTATTGCTATAACTATAGTGGATTTATTTACTATGGCTGTGTCATATTATTACTAAGATTTTGTGTGATATTACATTGGTACTAGTGTATAGAATGGTAATATGAATACGCGCCGAGTGAAAATATTCTAAGTCCCGAGCCAGTAAATTTAAAGGAGAAGGAAAAAAATGTGAAAAATAATTCCATATGAATCTTTTAAAAGATTCAAAAGATTGAAAGGAATATAAAATAAGACAAAATATGAAAAATAATGTGAGACAGTTTAATTTAACTTAGTATTTTAATCGCGTATTTTTTCTTTCTCTCTCCGTTTGCTCGCGAGTGCGTGAGCCGTAAGGCTAACTTCTCCGTATTGGATGTTTACTCAAAATCTTAAACACATTCTTTTTCCTTTCAAACCATTTTTATATTTCGTTAAATTATATTTTTTCAATTCTCACTGATATTAAAACACAAAACTTAGAAGAAATTCAATCTCTTGAATAATATTTCATCGTTTTTCTGCTTCCTTTGATTTTTGACGGTTGGACTTAGAATATTTTCTCGATCGCTACGCTTTAGAAAGCAACGCTAGAGGGCGATGAAATTTATCCTTTTTCGTATGTGTGAAGGATGGCTCAAGTAATAGAAGCGCTCGTTAAAGCCCGTATTGGGCAACTTAGTCTCCCGAGACGTTCTCTAGAGGAAGACCATTTCCTGGACAACATCTGGAACTTCGACTACCCCGAGTCCGACCGGACCAAGGTAAGCGAATTTTTTATTCTCGGGGAGATTTAAGGGTCCCCACTCTGAGGCCTTCTGCCAAGGGGTGGTAAAGCTAGCCGTGTAGGTGGGGGTTAGTCGGAGACCATCCGCTTACCCTTAGGGAAGGGGAACTCGGGCAGGGCCGACGGGGAAGTTGACCAGACACCCCTGAAGCATCCGGGAGGGGGTAGACCCGCGTTACTAGTCCGCGTAAGTTGGTGTGTGTGTGTGGGAATTGACCGTGTAACCGTGTGTACATATTTAAAATTTATAATAAACCGTGATTTAAACCGTGCGTAAATAATTGGTAGTAGAATAAGGGCTCGAAGCCTATGTAAAGGTGGTGATTTGAATAAAATTTAAAGTGTTATATTTAATAATGTCTGTCTTTTGAAACCCCTTTTTGTTTTAACCCTGGACTCCGGTGAGCTAAACTGAGCAAAAAGGGGTAGTTTTGTAAATTTTTCTAATTTTGTTTTCTGGAATTATATTGGCTATTCCCTTGCATTCAGATATTGTTTATCTATTTACTGATTTATCTTTTCTGGTTCTTGATGGTTCATTTTTTTCAAATTATTAAGTAATTAATAACTCTTAATTGACAAGCGAAATTTACCCAAGTTTTACCCGTTACAATATATATATATATATATATATGTATATATATATATATATATATATATATATATATATATATATATATATATATATTAAACCCTTAGATTATATCAGAGAAAATATCGTTTTTAGCGAGGTAAGTATTATTATTTCTATTTCTATTTCTATTTCTAATTTTATGTGTTCCACAATATTCTTTTCATTTGAACGGAAAATATTTTTTTTTATTTTTTATCATTAATTCGAATTCATTAACTTAGCAATTTATTTTATAATATTCTCTCTATCACAAGCAATACATACATATATATATATATATATATATATATATATATATATATATATATATATATATATATAATTTCAAATGAAATTTGAATTCGCGCCTATTTATGGATCTCAAGTTCACAAACTAATTAACAGATGGAGGCACCTGAGGCCACTAAGAACATCTCAGTTGGGCTATCAGGGTTATTTAAAATTATTTCGACGTAGTACGATAGAAACCTGCCATTACTTCGTTCACGGAATTCCCAAATGTTAGACATTAAAAAGTAACAGCCAATGACTTTGCACGACTCTGTTTGACTCAATTTTTATTTTGTCAAAACGTTAAATTAAATTATAAAGAAAAATGTTTAAAAAATTATACTCCTAGCATTTCTAATTCTCTGCATAAGAATATTTTTTTTTCTTTGTAATTGATTTGTAAAAAAAAAAAAAAAAAAAAAACAAAAAAAAAATGAAGAAAATTTTAATTGTCTGCTAAGTTCAAGATCATGAATATTTTTGACATTAGTTGTTATTCCGTTGATGGTGCTGCTTAATACTTATATCTCGATGGTGCATCTCAACGGAAGCCATTATTTTAGAGAAAGAGACGCCATCGTTACGTGTTGCCGCCAATTTTACTGTTTTACTGTTGTTTTATGAAATTCGATTTCAATAATTATTTAGACAAAAAAGAATACGACGTGAGCATGATGCTTATAATAATATAATATAAAAATAGAAATAATATAAAATAAAAAAAAAATGTTAGCATTTTTAAATACTTAAAGCGCGTCTTAACTGTATAACTCACTTTCTATTTAATTTAAAATTACGTCAACATGTCTAAATTTTTTGTTTATGACACACATTTTTCGTCTTTGTTGATATTTTGTTTTCCATCAATTTTTTTTTTCTGTAAAAGTATAAATATATTTAATAATTAAAAAACAATGTACGTGTTTTTTTTTTGGTTTTTCAGAATCTAAGATAATTGTTGGATTCCAAGAAGTCCAGAGAAAGTACGATACTTTTTATTTTTGACGATATCAAAAGTTTTAATTAGTTTGATATGCATTACTTCGTTTATATATATTGTGACATTTCAAATTGCACTACATGATTCGACGCCGACACGTGGTCACTTTCCTTGTTAAGTCGCAAGTTTATTGTTTATTCCTACAGCTATATTCTGTTTTTTTTTTGTAACGTAAGGTTAAGTTATTTTGACAGTTGCAGTACATTTACTTGGCCGATCCCGACGTTCGAATAATTCTCCCGCGTAAATTAAAAGTATTAATTCGTCCAGTTGGCAGCGGGGTACGAGAAAGATCCGAGACTCGCAAAATTAGTCCTAGTTATAATAGTATAAGGTAGTTAAGTTGGTCTTATTAGCTGTAAGATAGGTACTCGTTTGCTGGTCACCAGAGCCCAAGAGAAAATGGCTGAGTCGCGGACCGTCATCTCACGGCCCGAGAAGTTAGCAGCTGGCCCCAGCCGAGGGACGACCTCTGGAAATTACCGCTAGCGGAAATGTCCGAATTTGACAGCGGATCGTGATTTCGCCTGCCGAACGAACAACATCTTCGAACAGCGTAGTTAATTGAGACGAACAGCTAGAACAACAGATTTCACAGCCAATAGTAGCATGTAGCGAGTAATTACCCGGAAAACCGGAGTGACTTCGACGTGACCGACCGTCTCAGTGGAAGTGGAAACTGACCGGTACACTGGATATGACTGTCGGGTTGAGGCCTTATCGACGCGCCGCCAAGTGAGGAAGCCCGGAACTAAAGGCGGGAACCGGAGAAGAAAAACAGACGACGCCATTCTGGATCGTACCTCGAATTAACTGACACGTGCTTTACGGGAATATAGATTGCTTGTGAACAATTTTAAGAGAAAGCGTATAAAAATTGCTGTAATTAACTCGTGATAAAGATTCCGACTTCGGAAAGTAAATTCGGGTTGCGACGATTAATCCTGGTCATCACACCAGGACTGCAGTCCGAGGTAATTGTTGGGAGGAGGTTCCGAATCTTGCGGAGGTATTCTGACGTCGTTACCGGCCAGCCAATTAACCTCATTGACCACGTGGAGCCGAGAGTATTCAGGACTTCAAGATCATCGACCGGTGAGCGAGTCTACTAAACTTGTTTCGAGGGATAACTCGAGTTGAAGCCGAAGAGTGGTGTAACTCCACAGATTTAAATCTTATAGTGGGTCAGGCGTTCACAACTCGACTTATCCCGCTGGTACAATTGTTCTGTTGTCTTTTGAAATTTGATATGATTACTTGTGAATTACCTTATTGGATAGTTGTTTACCGCGCATTGCGAGTCTCGTTATTTGCCGTTCCGATTCTTTGTATTCTGAGTAGTATAACCGTTATCAGCCTAGTGGTTAAGTAAACATTTGGACGTTAATTAACGTAGTAATCCGAGTTACCGACGGGTGTTAAGTCAAGGGAATTGACATCACTTGGCCGCTAAGTTGCGAATCGCGGGATACCCGGAGTTTACGTGTTGTTACACTAATTATTTCGAGTCATTAGAATAAATAGCATAAGTCAGTACGTTGTGATATTAATATTTGTAGTTGTTTACATTATATCGAGTCACTTGCCGAACCCGGCTAGATTACCATAAGAATTGACTAGAATGTCAAGTCAGTCGAGCAATACTACAGAACTTTAATTGTCATCGATTTGTTATATTAATTTACTTGATGTTAAATATACTATAGAATTGTCTAGTTGACTGTAAGTTATTTGACGATAATTGTAAGTGCCTACCCTATTCCCGATCCGCCACCCTGAGCCGCCTGCGTCCGAGTATCGAATTCGGTGATTGAGACATCACCTGGCGCCCAACAACTGCAGCAGTTGAATCAGGTACGTCAACGAGATTGTGCGGGAATAGTTCGACTGACGGATTCCAGTCGAGCTAATCTTCGGTCACATATTTGGCGCCCAACGTGGGGCTCGAAAGGATAATAAGGCACGGATCCACTAAACCGAAATTGACCGCATTTTAACGTCAAAATACCTGACGTTCATAACCGACCGCGAATTTACTTATTTTAGATTTCGTGCGGGTTACTACGTAGGACATCGACTACCGGAGACCCCAACTTGACAGCCGGTTGACGCTAAATTCCGATTCGACTATAATTCGACCGCGGTACCGAAATTCGTAGTACTTGCGTGAAAATTAGCACAAATTGAGAACATGAGTGACAACGGCGAGCCGCACGAGGGGTACGTCACCCCAACGACAACGACAGAGGGGCCGAGGATGACGCCAACTACCTCTCACCCCTCACGTGGTAATTCACCACGGTCCGCACCTACCAACTCCTCCGGGTAACCAGGGAAGAGTGGGGTTCAACGAGACGACCCAAACGGCATTTGAGGTTATGATTGCTGAACATGCTAGCCTGTCAGCCGAGCGAATTCGGTTAGAGGTGGCTCAGCGCGAGATGGCCAGACAAATCGAAGACCTTCGACGTCAGGAGGACGCAGCGGCGGCTGCCTTGCGGGAGCAGGAAGGTCTCTCGCCAAGTTCGGCGTTATCCGAGTCCGGATACGACTGGATCAACGACTTGTCGTCGATGCAGGTCCGCGAGTTCCTGCTGACATTGAACGCATGTGCACTGGGCACCGACGAAGTCCGCCGTGACCGACTGTACCGCGCACTCCGGATGAAACGACATCCTGACACGCCCTGGACCCCGGCAGACCAGCCATTGCCCGACCGCGAGGTATTGGCTGCATATGAGCGCAGTGTTCGTGGGCTGGATCTAACAGCGGTGGTAACGACTATACAGGTAACCACCACACCTATTACGACCGTCACAAATACCCCTTCTGGGTTATTAATGATCAATACAGCTCATACTGACCGCGTACCGCCTCGTACGGTTACTATGGGACCTGTGATGGCCACGGGGTTACCTACCGGCCCCCTGAACCAACCGATAGTGAGCCCGCCACGCCCGATGCCACAAGGAAACGGGCCACCAGCGGCAAATTCGACACACGTGGCGTTCCAACCTCGACCACTACCGGAGTATCATCCGTTCGTATCTCCGATTAATCGCCCGGAACATCACCACCACCAGCAGACGACGACATTACGTGTGGGAGAGGTACATTACCAACCTGGGATGTATGAACGAGTGGCTAAATGGAACATTAAGTTCTCTGGGCTGGCATCAGACCGGGTGGAAACATTTCTAAGTCGGCTGGAAGAATGCCGAGACACCTGTGGCTTGAGTGATGCCGATGTGCTCGCGTGTGTACCGATACTGTTTTCCGGTGTGGCCAAAACGTGGTGGTCACACAAGAAATACAGGATTGGCAACTATGACCAGTTCTGCTACGAGCTCCGAAAACGATTTGGTGAACCTGCTGTGGAATGCAGAATATTGGGGGAAGCCGTTAATCGCACCCAGGGTCCGTTGGAGTCTGGATTGGACTATCTGGACGCTGTATTAGCCATGTGGGCTCGCGTATCCGATCCGATGCTCCTTAAATTCCAGTTGGACTTCGCCTTCAACGGGCTAAGATCTGATTATCACGCCGTGATCCGGCGAAGTGATTTTCTGTCATTTGATCACTTGTATGAATTAGTGGGCGAGTTTGACAGTCCCCGAAACCGACGTCAACCGAGAGTACCTGTGCCACCGAATGAAAGTGTGGTACCCGAGTTTGCGTATCATCCGGAACGATACGACAATACGACCCAGAAAAAGGCCTCCAAGTCCTATGTCGCTGCGCTTACGCAGCAGAGCCCACGCAATGGGTCCCCACCGAACAACCCGAACAGCCGTGCATCGACATCGCCACCCCGAAACCGGGATCACGACCGTCCGAACCAAGATCGACTGACGAGATATGCGCGCGACCTACCGAGATCGGGAAATCAGCCACCGGTATTGCGTCGATTTAATACACCCCGACCGTTTACCATTGCCATGGAACGGCGAGGTAAATGTTTCAATTGTAAACGGGAAGGTCACGGACAAGCTACGTGTCCGATCCCGTTACGGGATAATTACTGTCGCAGTTGCGGAACCGAGGATGCAGTTACACCCGGTTGCCTGAGTTGTGCCCATTGGCAGCAAGCTCAGTCGGGAAACGCCCAGGGGGGTCAGCCACAATAGGTCCAACGCTGATCACCGGCGAGGAACGGACCTTGAGGTCGGTTGTACGAGAAGTACAACACGAAATCGTTCCGCTACCTGACATATTCGCCATCGACATCGAACCACATGTGAGTGATCAAGTACCCGACGCTATACCACCGGTAACACGGCTAGCGACAACCCTGAACCCGAGTCAACGAATCAAACGGTCCAAACGAAGCGCCACGCCGGACGATAAACAACGAACGCTACGTGAAGTGGCTGAAGAAGTCTGCCCCGTGCAGACTAAAGACACCGACAAACGACTGTACATACCGGTTACGATTGGAAACGTTACGATGAACGCCTTATTAGACACCGGTGCGACCATAACGTGTATTCGAGAGATATACGAGCACGAATGGGTACGTAAATTGGGCACCCGAGTGCGCCTAACGCCGATAGGAACCGCTGCAGTGGCCAATGGGTCACTCATGACCGTGAGTTCGGTTCTGACGTTACCAGTGGGCATCAACAACGAAGTAATGCCACTGGAAATACGTGTAGTGCCAACTTTATCATACGACATGATTTTGGGCATGGATGCCATTAAGACATTCGGTATTGGATTCGAGGGAGCGACCGGTAAATGGTGGTCAACCCGAGGGTCCGACATATTCGACTGGCAAGCCAAGAGGTGGCTTCCGAACTCCGAAATCGCCGCTATAATGGAAATATCTCCCGACCAGAAAGCTGCCCTTGACGAACTCTTGACCCGACGATTACCGGATATCCGATACACCGGTGAAACGACTTTCACAACGCTCATGACCCATAAAATCGACGTACAAGGCCATGAGCCAATCCGACAACGGAATTATCCATCTTCACCGATCATCGAACAGGAAATGTGCCGACAAGTCGACGAACTACTCGCGGCTGGTATAATTGAACCGTCAACCAGTGGATGGTGCAATCCCATCATTATGGTCCGGAAACCGACCGGCGAGTATCGCATGTGTTTGGATTTCCGACGCTTGAACGAAATCTCGAAACCATGTGCATACCCCCTACCGTTAATGACCTGGATTTTGGACCAATTGAGTGGTGCCAAATTCATCTCAAAGATCGATTTAAAACACGCATACCACCAGGTAAAACTGGATCCCGATAGTCGGGAATATACCGCGTTTTGTGTACCAGGAAGAGGTATGTTCCAATATGTCGGCATGCCATTTGGACTGGCCGGTGCGCCACCACACTTTCAACGGCTCATTGACACCATGTTAGGCCAGAGACGTGGCCTACGGGTATTCGGTTATCTTGACGACCTGATTATTGTTACCGAAACGTTCCAAGAACATCTCGAAGTTCTTAATGAAGTCTTCGACGCTTTGAAGAAGGCCAATCTGAAGATTAACGCCGATAAATGCGAATTCTGTACCAACGAAGTCTGTTACTTGGGTTACCGGGTGAATGAAAAGGGTCTGTTGGTTGACCCGGATCGAATAAAACCGATGGTGGAATTTCCGCGACCGGTTAACATGAAGAAACTACGTCGTTTCATTGGTATGGCTTCGTGGTACCGCCGATTTATTCCGAACTTCGCAACGATCGCTGAACCATTAACACGCCTCACGAGCAAGAAAGTACGATGGAACTGGGGTCCGGAACAAGAGTCCGCGTTCGAATCATTGAAGGTTTCATTAGCAACGGCTCCGGTTTTATCATGTCCGGATTATTCGAAAACGTTCGTGTTGCAGACCGATGCCAGTGCAACGGGATTGGGTGCAGTATTGACCCAACAGCACGAAGACGAAGAACGAGTCGTCGCATATGCGAGTCGCGTAATGAACCGAGCTGAACGAAACTATTCAGCCACCGAACGTGAATGTCTTGCCGTCTTGTGGGCATGTGAACATTTCCGACGGTACTTGGAAGGGTATCAGTTCAAGGTGATAACGGACCACAGCAGTCTCAGATGGCTCCGTGATTTGAAAAGCAAAACGCCCCGTTTAAGTCGCTGGGCAATGCGACTGGCCGAGTATCAGTTCCCGATTGAATATCGAAAGGGTTCACTGAATGTTGTACCCGATGCGTTGTCCCGTATGTACGAGGATGAAGAAACCGACGAGGTCATAACCGCGATCGCAGCGGTTGATGCTCCATTGGCGTTAGACGACGACATTCCGGCAGCGGAGTTAATTGACGACTGGTATACCCGACGTAAGCGAGAAGTGCTTGAATCACCCGATCGATGGAAATACTGGCGAGTGGAGGACGACCGATTGTACAAATATCAACTGAATACACTCATCGGCCAAGTCATGGAAGACTTGGATGCGTGGAAGTTGGTACCACCGAAACTCGCACGCGAGGGCATAATCGAAGAAAATCACTGTCCGCCTCGTGCAGGTCACCTGGGCATAGAGAAAACCGTGGATCGAGTAGCGGTGGACTACTATTGGCCAGGCCTGAACGAGGACGTTCGGAAATTCGTCAGTGATTGTGAAGTATGTCAGACATCGAAAGTATCGCAACAACAACTCGCAGGATTAATGAGACGACGAGTAGTAACGACACCGTGGACGGTAGTTGCAGCGGACTGCATGGAATTTCCACTTAGTAAATCCAATCATAAATACATGCTCGTATTTCAGGACTTGTTCACGAAATGGATCGAATTGGTACCTCTGAAGAAGGCTGACGGGCCGAATATCATTCGTGAGTTCGATAAATTAATCGTTCACCGATTCCGGTGTCCGGAAGTATTGCTGACCGACAACGGTACGGAATTTACGAATAAATTAATGGAAGAAGTCGCTGCAGCGTATGGCGTTCGCCATTCCCGAATTCCACCGTACCATGCTCAGGCAAACCCCGTAGAACGGGTTAATCGGGTCTTAAAGACTATGATTATATCGTTCGTTGAATTAGATCACCGTTTATGGGACGAGCATGTCCACGAGTTTCGCCATGCGTACAATACCGCGGTTCATAGTTCATTACACGTATCACCGGCTATGCTGAACTATGGATGGCAACCGAAGGCCCCGAAGTATTATCGACGTATGCTAGAAGGCGCTCCGGACATTCCGTGTCCGGATACCGACGCGTGGTTAAACTGAATTAACCGACTCTCGCAACTACACGACTTGATTGCGGATAATTTAGGTCGTTGCTTCGAACGACAGGCCCGATATTATAACCGACATCACCGGGATGTCCGATTTGCCGTAGGTGATCAGGTACGTGTCCGACAACACGTTTTATCCCGCGGTGCGGAACGGTTCTCATCAAAATTAGCACGTAAATTCTCGACCGAAGTGTATACGGTATCAAACGTGGTTTCACCCGTCGTATACGAGCTAACCGATGCTCGAGGCCGACCTGCAGGTCGACAACACGTTAAAGAACTCAAATTAGTTCGCAGACCGGATAGCGATGACGGATTAGATGAATAGCGAGGCTCGAGTTGCACGTGTGATGGTGACTGTTGTGTGTATTAATTGCATGAACGTTGGTTATGGGTTTATTTACAGATTAATGATGGAGCCTGTCGATCTCAGGGCAGTTTTGCAACGGATGCAACTCCAGGACCCTTCCGCGGTTAATGCCGCCATCGCCGAGGAGTATGAAGACCGGTTCCGGCGCATGGGAGTCATTGCCATCCGACCACCACCACCGCCAAGGCCATCGGCACGGGACCGTGCGCTGGCTAAATTGCGCGCTGCGGCCATGCCCACACGAGGCTGGCCAAGACCGATTCCGGCGCCATACCCTTGTCCAGAGTGTGGACTGTACCGAAAACATTATCGGGACCAAGTATTGGAGGCAGTCGAGCTGATAATCAGCCATCCTCCGCCAATGGTCCTGCCCGACGTGCCACCGAAGCTATCCCGGCAGAATGCGGAGAAGTTAGCTCGGCAACTTAAGGAGAACCCGAGTTTTCTCCGTACTCGGTACGCGCTGTGTCCGAACTGCAGCTTGGACCATTCGGCGCGAGTCTGTCCGTTTCGGCGGGGAACCCGTTGTGGCAGTTGTAACCAACAGGGGGTCAGAACAGAAGAGTGCCCTTACTGCAACCCGAAGCTGTACGGGCTCAAGTAAACCAGAGTGACTGAACCCCGAGGTGTCACTTCGACAGCCATACACATGGTATTTTTTTTTTTATTTGTATTTTCTTACCTTATTATTTTTTTTTTCTTTGTTAATGTTATGATAGCCGATAACGGCGTGTAAACCCTGGTGGGTGATAGTATGTAAGGCCGATCTCAACTAGTATGTAGTACAGACCGAAAAAAAAAACCAAAAAAAAAATTAATAAAATTAACTATTTTGGTATTGTTGGTGTTACGTGTTTATTGTTGGTATTACTGTTATGTGGTGATGGGTAAAATTAGTGGTATTGGTTTACAGCATCTGGAAGGCGAAGGGTGTGTTTGTCCAAAGTACCAGTGATCGAGACAAATGGAGACTGGTTCCCCGTGTCGACGTCTTAGAAGGGGTGTTGTGACATTTCAAATTGCACTACATAATTCGACGCCGACACGTGGTCACTTTCCTTGTTAAGTCGCAAGTTAATTGTTTATTCCTACAGCTATATTTTGTTTTTTTTTGTAACGTAAGGTTAAGTTATTTTGACAGTTGCAGTACATTTACTTGGCCGATCCCGACGTTCGAATAATTCTCCCGCGTAAATTAAAAGTATTAATTCGTCCAGTTGGCAGCGGGGTACGAGAAAGATCCGAGACTCGCAAAATTAGTCCTAGTTATAATAGTATAAGGTAGTTAAGTTGGTCTTATTAGCTGTAAGATAGGTACTCGTTTGCTGGTCACCAGAGCCCAAGAGAAAATGGCTGAGTCGCGGACCGTCATCTCACGGCCCGAGAAGTTAGCAGCTGGCCCCAGCCGAGGGACGACCTCTGGAAATTACCGCTAGCGGAAATGTCCGAATTTGACAGCGGATCGTGATTTCGCCTGCCGAACGAACAACATCTTCGAACAGCGTAGTTAATTGAGACGAACAGCTAGAACAACAGATTTCACAGCCAATAGTAGCATGTAGCGAGTAATTACCCGGAAAACCGGAGTGACTTCGACGTGACCGACCGTCTCAGTGGAAGTGGAAACTGACCGGTACACTGGATATGACTGTCGGGTTGAGGCTTTATCGACGCGCCGCCAAGTGAGGAAGCCCGGAACTAAAGGCGGGAACCGGAGAAGAAAAACAGACGACGCCATTCTGGATCGTACCTCGAATTAACTGACACGTGCTTTACGGGAATATAGATTGCTTGTGAACAATTTTAAGAGAAAGCGTATAAAAATTGCTGTAATTAACTCGTGATAAAGATTCCGACTTCGGAAAGTAAATTCGGGTTGCGACGATTAATCCTGGTCATCACACCAGGACTGCAGTCCGAGGTAATTGTTGGGAGGAGGTTCCGAATCTTGCGGAGGTATTCTGACGTCGTTACCGGCCAGCCAATTAACCTCATTGACCACGTGGAGCCGAGAGTATTCAGGACTTCAAGATCATCGACCGGTGAGCGAGTCTACTAAACTTGTTTCGAGGGATAACTCGAGTTGAAGCCGAAGAGTGGTGTAACTCCACAGATTTAAATCTTATAGTGGGTCAGGCGTTCACAACTCGACTTATTCCGCTGGTACAATTGTTCTGTTGTCTTTTGAAATTTGATATGATTACTTGTGAATTACCTTATTGGATAATTGTTTACCGCGCATTGCGAGTCTCGTTATTTGCCGTTCCGATTCTTTGTATTCTGAGTAGTATAACCGTTATCAGCCTAGTGGTTAAGTAAACATTTGGACGTTAATTAACGTAGTAATCCGAGTTACCGACGGGTGTTAAGTCAAGGGAATTGACATCACTTGGCCGCTAAGTTGCGAATCGCGGGATACCCGGAGTTTACGTGTTGTTACACTAATTATTTCGAGTCATTAGAATAAAGAGCATAAGTCAGTACGTTGTGATATTAATATTTGTAGTTGTTTACATTATATCGAGTCACTTGCCGAACCCGGCTAGATTACCATAAGAATTGACTAGAATGTCAAGTCAGTCGAGCAATACTACAGAACTTTAATTGTCATCGATTTGTTATATTAATTTACTTGATGTTAAATATACTATAGAATTGTCTAGTTGACTGTAAGTTATTTGACGATAATTGTAAGTGCCTACCCTATTCCCGATCCGCCACCCTGAGCCGCCTGCGTCCGAGTATCGAATTCGGTGATTGAGACATCACCTGGCGCCCAACAACTGCAGCAGCCGAATCAGGTACGTCAACGAGATTGTGCGGGAATAGTTCGACTGACGGATTCCAGTCGAGCTAATCTTCGGTCACAATATATATATATATATATATATATATATATATATATATATATATATATATATATATATATATATATATATTTTTTTTTTTTATGGAAAATATTTATTTTAGAAAACATTAATATGCAGCTGAGTAATTTAAGAAGATATATAGCCCGTTTGGAAACAAAGAATGCGAGAAATAAAGCTCGATAAATACAGCGAGAAAGAGAGTTGATTGTAAGTCACGATCGAGCTATTGATGCATTGCGGCAACTTCAACAACTTGTCCAGCCAGCTCAACAAGTTAATCAGCCAGCTCAACTTACCCCTTAACCAGTTGAATCAGTTGAACCAGTCGTCCAACCTGTTGAACCAATTTAACAACTACCAGTTGAAGAACCTGTAAAACCGGTAGTCCAACCTGTCCAAGTAGTTGTCCAACCAGCTGGACCGGTTGTCCAACCTGCTCAAGCAGTTATTCATTTAGCTCAATGTGCAGAGCACCCTGGTCACCCCATAAAACCATTATTCGAACCAGCTGCTGCAACAATTCGATCACTGTCGCCATTAACATCATCTATTCTTAGCGACGATCGACACCGTAATCGTAATTTTCATGATGATGGTATTTGAATAGAATTGATTTAATGTTTTTGATGCACTTAGCACTATCTATCTATCTATCTATCTATCTATTTCTTTATGTGTCTGTTTTCCTGATTATCTGTTTGTCTATCTATCGATTGATTTTTATCTTACAGATAATAAGTTTTATCAGCGTTCAAAGCAAAGGAAGAATGGTGGCAAGCGCAGACGAAATTGGCAAGAACATAATCGTCACAAAGACCGTAGTGGAAGATGTCGTAACTTTAACAGTCATGGTGGGAACATATACATTTACCACAATAATCACTAAGCCGACCATCATATCTTATTTTTTTATAATTGTTTATTTTCTGATAATTTTTTATTTCTTTTCTGGTAATTTTTTTTCATTTTTTTTTTCGTGATATTATTTTTCTCACCTCCAGGTGGAAAGCGGCAATCTCATTTTGCACAGCAGGACGAAAATCGACGGTTTCCGCTCGGAGGTGAAAAAAATAATATACGTACCTCGGGAAGTAAATGAGAAATTACTCAGATCACATGTAATTTTTGGCTGATGCGAAGCCTCTATCTGAGAAAGTTGACGCCAGGGAAGAGCTGCGATTTGAAAGCCGGTTTCTGAGAAAATTGAAGGCAACTATACGTCAATTATGAATTGCCATCTTCTGTAACCAACTTCTACCATTAACTTTCTCAGTAAGTGACCGTCAACTTATTGGATTTCCAACTTTTGCCACCAACTTGGCGTCTAGTTGCGGCTGTTAGCTGGGTGCTAGATACTCGTCAACTTGGCTATTAGGGTTGCCACACTTTAAATATAGTTGCTTATCAAGTTCTGCAGTGAAACATTTCCGACTAACTTAACGACAAGTTTCTGGCAAGCCTTAACTAGATAATATTTGCGTACAAGTTGATGTAAATCTACTGCCGTCATCTGAATGTAATTTGACAGAAAAACTTTCCGTCAATTTGAAGTAAAACTTTAAATCAACTTAACGTCATTGTCTTGCTGTTACACTTGTAGTCAACTTGTATTTAAATTACAGACAATTCACTGTCAACTTAAAGGTAACTGCTTGCTCACCAATACTTTCTTTTAAGTTAGCTTTATAATGCGGTAGTAGATTGAAGTTAACTTGTGGACAAGTTGGCTATCAGGTTGATCTTTTGAGAATGTAGCTCGGTGTAAACTCGTCATGTATTTAATATTCTCGGAACTCCCCTATACTACACGCGACGTAAATCCCATTGTTAACGTGAGTGAATGCAACGTTTGAAGCTGACGAGAAGAAAGCTAATGTCACCGCGTAGAGTTTAACTTTGCGCTATTTTTGTGACGGCATTTTTTCGTTTTATGTGTGCAGAAAGCGTTAACTCAAGCGACACAGTTAAGTAACGAAGAATTTCTAAGTAATGAATAAATATTTGTCGATGGAAAAAAAATGGACAAATATAAATTTATAAAAAAAAAAAATCAAATACTAACCTCCACCATTCAACCTTACTTTTTTTTTAATTTTCGATAAATTTATATTTATAATAATGCAAATAATTATTTTCAATCCATTTTCTTTTTTTTCGTCATTTTTACTAAATATAATTATTATTGATCTTAATCTGTAATAAAATAATTTTTCATTCGTTATAATTGAAAAAAAAAAAATAAAACCATTAATTTAAAAAATATAACAATTAAAGTTTTTTCAAGACAAAAATTAACAAAAAATTTTACTGAAATTTTTTATTTGTAAATCTGCATTGATTTTTTTTTATCTCTAATATTAATCGAGATATATATTCATTTCAAAATTATCTATCTTAAAAAAAATTACACTGAAAATATTTTTTCAATATTTATCGAGGTCCTTCTAGAGCTTCAGATTTTGCTCCCACTAAAATTTTGAAATTTTTTGGAGAGCATTAGATTCCCTACACAAGAGTTCTTCATTCATTTTCATTTTTAAATAATTACTCAAAAATAGTTATTATAATAATCTTATGAAAAATATTGCGTATAATCTTGATATCTTAAACCTTCTAAAATCAAATATAGAAATCCAATTCATTCGTGATCCTCATGCTTGTGTGTAAAATGAGCGAATAAACTAATTGGATCTGGTTTAGGCGAGGTGAATTAAACAATTAAAAATTACACAGATTTTATCAATAAATAAATTATAGATTTATTTACACTTATTTACACTTAAAATTATGAGAACTTATATTGAAGCGAATGCGACTATAATTAACACGCGATAGCGAATGCAACTCAGTTATTTTATTCACGTATAAAAATTGACACGTGGTCAGTAGCGGTTAACTCAACAATAATTAATTAACAATTAATTATTAGCGACAGAACAGTTTATTTATTCTCAATAAATAGCAGCCTTGATATACTGTCTAAATATTGAGGATAATTCAGCGTAGCGGTTTTAGTTTAGTATCACACAAGAAATAATAAGCGAAGCGGTTCAAGCACGAGGTTGCAAGTAGCAAAGACACGTTGTAGAATCTCTGAGCGAACCGGTTAGACAGATAGTTGTAGAATGAATAATGGTAGCGTCGTTGAATCGTCGAGAAGCTTGGTGTCGACGTGGCAGCTTTGCTGCACATAACGAATTTTCCTATTGGCTTAAAAGCGCGCCAACTGGTATCAGTTGATAGCGAACTCATCTCATAGGCTGACCAATATAAAACGAATTTTGTGATTGGTCAGCTTGTAGTGGGTTCTCAGGACGTCTTGACACGATCCTGAGTTAGAAATTGTATGTGCCGGGCCCAAATAGCGAGTGACCCGGCACTATTCTGACTTTCAGTCAGTAGCGAGCTCGGCTTCTCCCGAACCGAGCGGAAATGCACGAAGCTTGATTTAAATTAATCAAGCTCGTGACTGAACATTCTCCCCAGCGCTGGCAACTGTGTCGACTGGATTGTCTTCTGGAGAGTGCACTGGTAGTACACTCAGCTTGGCGATTGGTCGTACAAGTTCCGTGGTAGCGGTCTTCAGCGTGACTACTCGAGTCAGGCCATCTCTGCCTGGATGTAATGCGAGTACTCGAGCAAGCGGCCATTTCGATGGTGGGAATCTTTCATCAGTCAACAAGAGTAATGAACCCACTTTTATGTTGTTTTGCGGATTATGCCACTTTGAAATAGATTGATGACGTTGCAGGTACTCTGATGACCATCTACTCCAAAATCTCTGGAACATTTGTTGTAGTTGTTGCCAGCGTGACAACGTAGCTGAATTAGTTTCCAGTAGCGAGGGCCCAGGTACGGCTATTAGCGGTTCACCGATGAGAAAATGTCCAGGAGTTAGAGCGGTTAAATCTGCAGGATCTTCAGATAGCAGAGCGATCGGTCTTGAATTTAACACAGCCTCGATCTGTGTTAAGACTGTAGCGAGTTGGTCGTAAGTCAATAGCGATTCACCAATAGTTCGTATGAGATGGAACTTGATTGACTTTACGGCTGCTTCCCACTTGCCACCAAAGTGAGGAGCGCTTGGTGGGTTGAACTTCTAGTCTGTGCCATCTGTAGCGAGTAAATACTGAAGTTCTTTTAGCTGTCTCGATCCTGCTGCAAATTCTTTCTTTAGCGTGGCGTTTGCTCCTACAAAATTTGTACCACAGTCCGAGTATAGGATACTGCAGGCGCCTCTTCGACTAGTGAATCTTCTAAATGCTGCGACGAAAGCGTCAGTAGAGTAATCGGTGACAATTTCAATATGTATAGCGGACGTAGCGAGACATACAAACACAGCGATCCATCCTTTATAGGTTTTGGCACCTCGACCTTGGAAAGGTCTTCAGTGTTACTGGCTCAGCGTAGTCTATTCGAGTGTGTAAGAATGCTTTAGATGGTCTTACACGAGCGGATGGCAATTGTCCCATTAATTGTTGTGCACGAACACCTCTATGTCTCGTGCACACGACGCAGCGAAGAATGTGTGATCTGACTGGAACTCGACCACCTTCTATCCAGACAGATCTCGGTAGATCAGCGAGAGTCAATTGAGTTCCCCCATGGAATGTTCTTCGATGCGAATGATCTATCAATAGCGTACTTAAGCGTGATGACCTTGGTAAAATGGCTGGATTTTTCTGTTCATCATCCAACAGCGAATTCTTCAAGCGACCGCCGACTCTGAGTACTCCGTTGTAGTCGACGTAGGGAATCAATTTAGCGAGATGATGATTTCGATGTAAAGAATCTCCATCTTTCAATAGCTTCAGTTCTTGCGAATAGTACTGACTTTGAGTATACTTGATCAGCAAAGTCTTTGCGAGTTCCAGGTCAACTGTAGAGAGTGGTGTGTCCAGTGTGGACTGTGGCACTTTTTTAAATTTAGCGATGGCACGAAGACAGATTCCAAGCGTGCGAAGTAAAGGTGACAACTTAGAGAATTTTCCTAGTAGCGTGTATAGTGGGTGTGAATCTGCCTTGAAGATGGTAAAAACCAGACCTGGACGTTCTTCAAGATGTGATACCGTCTGCGTAGGGATAGCAAAAGATGGCCAGTTATCTTTTGATTGACTGAGCCACTTTGGTCCCGTCCACCATAGCGAATGCTGTTCTAGTTTGGCTGCTGTTAGACCTCTTGAAGCGCAGTCAGCTGGGTTAAGTTTCCCAGGAACAAAATCCCAGTTGACACTTGGTAGCGATTCTTGAATCTTGGTGACTCTATTGCGAATGTAGACTTTAAATCTAGCTGGGTTGTTTCGTATCCACGTTAAGGATACAGCGGAGTCTGTCCACATGAAAACTGGAACGTTTTCAAGTTTCAAAACCTTCTTGACGTAGAGTACCAGTTGAGCGAGTAAGACAGCGGCATTGAGCTCCATTCTTGGTATAGTTATAGGCTTCAGTGGTGCAACTTGTGTTTTGGCACACACTAGCGAAATATTGGAACTTCCAGTAGCGTCAGTCACTTTTAGATAGACTACCGCAGCCATAGCGAGTTGTGAAGCGTCAGAAAATCCATGTAATTCGATTGATACACCATTTTTTACATGATTCCAGCGAGGTATCTGAATCTTCGAGATCTGATGTAGTTCATCTCGAAACAAATTCCATTCTTGAAGAAGCGACGGTGATAGCGTAGCATCCCAGTCAAAGTTCTGCAGCCAGAGCTTCTGCATGAACATCTTGGCTCTCACGATGATCGGTGCCAAGAAACCCAGTGGGTCAAACAAGCGAGCAATTTCAGATAAAATTGTGCGTTTAGTTGTTGGTGATGCTTCTGGAAGCGAATAGCCGAACTGGAATTTATCCTGTGTTGAATTCCAGGTTAGCCCGAGCACTTTTACTGTAGTATCCACAAGCTCTCTTGGTGTATCTTCTTGGGTTTCACTTGAAGCGACTTGAGAGAGTAATTCAGTTGAATTACTTGCCCACTTGGCAAGCGGAAAACATCCTGTGGCACACATATTTTTTGTGTCGAGAGCAACTTGGATTGCCTCAGCGAGTTCATCTGCACCTCCATAGATGTCATCAACATAGCGTGTGTTAGTTAGCGGTTCGACAGCCTTCGGAAATTTATTCCCTTCGTCTTCAGCGAGTTGTAAGAGTGCTCTTCCAGCGAGATATGGAGCCGATGTTGTTCCATAAGTAACAGTAGCGAGTGCAAATACTATTGGGATGTCATCTTTGTCAAACCAGAGTATGCACTGTAGATGATGATCTTCCTTGTCAACTGCAATCTGACGAAACATTTTTGTTACGTCAGTAGCGAATAGATAGCGATGGCAGCGGATGCGAATAAGTACATCACTGATGTCAACTTGAATCTTTGGGCCCACATGAAGTATCTCGTTGACAGATACGCCAGATGTAGTTTTCCAGGACCCATTGAATACCACCCTGAGCTTGGTGGTAGTGCTCTGCTCTTTCAGAACCCCATGATGAGGTAACAGGTAGCTGTTCGGTGGTAAATCCTTTAACTTAATGCGTTTCATGTGTCCCAAGTCTTCATATTCTTTCAGGAAGTCGAAGTACAACTTCTTGTAGACTGGATCAGCTTCCAATCGTTTGCGCAGACGTAGTAAGGCGTATTGTGCAGCTCTAAGCGAATCACCCAGTTGACTTGGCGAAGATTTAAGCGGCAAGCGAACGACATATCGACCATCAGACTGTCTGTAGTGTGTATTGACAAAGTTTTGTTCACACTCTTCTTCTTCTTCAGTATAGCGTGTAGCGAATTCTGTCTGTGGCTCTTCTTGGTACCAAAACTTGCTTAACAAGTCTTGTAGTTGATCATCAACAGCGACATGATGACCATAAGTGGTCAATTTTGATGTAGCGGTGTCCACAGATCCATATATGATCCAGCCAAGCGATGTTGACTGAGCGATTGGGTCATTGTCACTCCCTTTTCGTATTTTAGCGTTGATTATATGTGCAGCTGGGGCTGCACCCAGAATGATGTCAATAGGTCGTGATGTCAAGAAGTCTGGATCAGCGAGTTGTAGCCCAGTTATATGCGGCCATTTCTTCTTTTTAGTTAGCGTAAATGACGGTAAGTTTACAGTCAATAGAGCACGCACATGAGCTTGGATGGTAATAGAAGCGTTTTTGTGTAGCGAATGCAGCGTCATCTTGCATGACCCAAGCGAATGCCCAGCTGACACATTACCAATTCCACGTAATGGTACAGCTGCTTTACTGAGTTGAATATCCAGCTTCTTGATTAGCGAATGCGTCACGAAGGATAACTCCGATCCTTGATCAATAAGTACACGGGCTGTACATGTACTTCCTGTTAGCGAATTCAACTTAACAATAGCGGTAGCGAGTAAAACATTGAGCGAATGAGCTGAAAGCAGACTAAGTTAGCGAATTCGAAACAAAAGTTACCAAAATTGGAACTATTTGTTACCTGGGTCAGCTACAGGAGCGTCCTGTGCTGGTTTAGCGGCAGCACCATCGTCAAGATGCGTTGACGTGTGATGTGGCTGATCACAATGGCGGCACTTCTGCTTAGTCCTGCAGTCAGCGTAGCGGTGGCGTCCCAAGCAATTGAAACAGAGACGATAATGCTGGACGATTGTTCTTCTGTTCAGTGGCGACGCCTTCTGGTAACTGGGGCAAAAGAGAACAAAGTGCTTCTCCTTGCAGATTGGGCACATGCCCGGTTCACTCGTACGATCCCTGGGAGTGAAAACAACGTAGCTAGTGGAACCAGTAGATGTAGATGGCGTTGATGAGGTAGCGGGTCGACTGTTCCCAAACTTCACTTGCTTGGTTGTAGCGGCTGACTTAGCGTAATTCTTAGGTGATGGTGGTCTTTCACTAGCACTCTTAGGTGTAGAGGTTATGGTTGCGCCAATCTCTGAATTTTCCCACGCACGCACCTTTGCTTTTAGCATGTCGTGTAATTGTTGGTAGGTGGGAAAATCATTCGATAACCCAAGCGAAGCCATCCATTCCACTCTCAAGTCTGATGGCAAACAGCGAACAGTCAAGCGAATTAAAAATGGGTCCAACTCACCAATTGGTATTCCCAAAGCAGCGATGGCGTCCAGCGATTTTTTATTAGCGAGTAGCAGCGCATCCAGATCAGCAGCGGAGTGTGAAGTCACCGGTTGACGATCCAACAAATCATCGATGTGCATGTCAAGCAATCGACGTGGATTTGTGTAGCGAGTATTCAGTAATTCCCAAGCGGGTTGGAAAGCGTCATCAGTGATCTGCAGATTAGCGAGTAGTGCAGCGGCCTCACCTTTTACCTGCGTCTTCAGGTAATGCATTTTTTGTGACCCGGTTAGCGAATCTTCATTAATAATGAGCGAAGTAAACAGGTCCTTGAACGAGTCCCACTCGTCATAAGAACCCTGGAAGGTTGGTAGTTTAATTTGCGGCAAGTTGGATTTATGCGCGCCTCCAAAGTAAGCGGTCTGATCATGATTAGCGGGCTGGGTTTCATGAGCAGGTTCTGGAGCAGGTCTAGCAGCGCTGAGTCTCACTCTGAGCTCAGTGTATACGAGATTAGCGGTACCGTATGCATTACCTGTGTGGTATTCATTTTCGACGATCTCAGGCACATCATCGAATAGTCTCTCATGAGTTGTGTTGAAGCGATTCCACAAATCATTGAGAATAGCGAGTTCAGCATCAATAGCGGCGGCACCTTGGTTAGCTAGTACAGCGTCAGTTAAGCGAGCAGACATATTGCGCATCGTGTCGATGCGGTTCATTTGAAGAGCGACTTGAGCTTCGGCGGCCATCTTGGTTTGACGTGGCACACAAAATGGACGCGATGACGTGAACCCGACGCTAAGTTTTCGATCTTTTTTTTTTTTGATTAAGTGTCCTTTTTACACCGGTGTGTAAAATAGATCACCCTGGGCAGCACTCTAGCAGTGCTCAGCAATGCCCACGGCACTTAGCGATTTTCACGACACAGAACTGACACTACACTTTTCTCACAATTTTTTTTATTTAAATAATTTTTAATTGTTTAATTTTCGCCAGATCCGGCTCGAAGGACCAAAATGTAAAATGAGCGAATAAACTAATTGGATCTGGTTTAGGCGAGGTGAATTAAACAATTAAAAATTACACAGATTTTATCAATAAATAAATTATAGATTTATTCACACTTATTTACACTTAAAATTATGAGAACTTATATTGAAGCGAATGCGACTATAATTAACACGCGATAGCGAATGCAACTCAGTTATTTTATTCACGTATAAAAATTGACACGTGGTCAGTAGCGGTTAACTCAACAATAATTAATTAACAATTAATTATTAGCGACAGAACAGTTTATTTATTCTCAATAAATAGCAGCCTTGATATACTGTCTAAATATTGAGGATAATTCAGCGTAGCGGTTTTAGTTTAGTATCACACAAGAAATAATAAGCGAAGCGGTTCAAGCACGAGGTTGCAAGTAGCAAAGACACGTTGTAGAATCTCTGAGCGAACCGGTTAGACAGATAGTTTTAGAATGAATAATGGTAGCGTCGTTGAATCGTCGAGAAGCTTGGTGTCGACGTGGCAGCTTTGCTGCATATAACGAATTTTCCTATTGGCTTAAAAGCGCGCCAACTGGTATCAGTTGATAGCGAACTATCTCATAGGCTGACCAATATAAAACGAATTTTGTGATTGGTCAGCTTGTAGCGGGTTCTCAGGACGTCTTGACACGATCCTGAGTTAGAAATTGTATGTGCCGGGCCCAAATAGCGAGTGAACCGGCACTATTCTGACTTTCAGTCAGTAGCGAGCTCGGCTTCTCCCGAACCGAGCGGAAATGCACGAAGCTTGATTTAAATTAATCAAGCTCGTGACTGAACATTGTGTAAGCTATCTAACTGATTACATAGTGAAGATCGAAAAAGATATGGATAAGTTATTTTTTTTTTTTTTTTTTATTTATAACTTTAATTGAGCAATTTTCTAATGAAGATTTCACCAACCTTGAAAAAGTTAAAAAGTTTGCAAATGCATTTATTAACTCAAGAGTTTTATCAGCACATGAAGCTGCTGCTATTATATTTCACATACCAATGTTTAAAGCAAGCCGTAAAGGAGTTATTGTTCCTACTTTTCCAATAGATGAAAGACACAGAGTTCTTAAACGTATGAAAGACTTGATGAATTTAGCGCCTGATTCGACTGATATTTACCAAGATAATGTTACTGATAAATATTGTAAACGCGATACAAACTATGAGATTATGTGTTAAGCTGATATTTCTACTGGATATAGCGATCTTAATAAATTAAAAGTAAAAAGTGCTTATAATTCGAATGATGATTCTAATTGTGAGGATGAGAATGCTAGCAGTAATCAATAAGATAATGCAAAAAAACGCAAGAAGCGAAAAATTTTACGTTCACGTCATTACAATAAACTCCAAGATGAATCTAATTATTATCGAGAACAGTTACTACTTTTCTTACCATTTCGTGATTAAAAAACCGAAATTGAAAATAGTAGTGAAAATCGAAAAAATATTTATGAAAAAAATTTAGATCTTATTGTAACAAATCGATAGTTGATATACCAAATCGAAGAGAGTTATCTCGCAGATATCTTCAAATAAAAAGAAGAGGAAGATGACGATCATAACGATGAACATAATGATGAAAATAAAGATTTTACCCTTGAAGAAAATCAGCCAGATGACTCTGTTGATGTTTTTGCTGAAAATAAAAATTGCAATTCATCAAATTCGGAAGAAAATGAATTATAAAATTAGTGTCCCAAAAGTTAAGAAAAGTGATGAAATTTTAGAATTATTTTTTAAAGCAAATGAACAGCAGCTTCAAATAACTATGCACTGTTTACATGCTTAAAAAATAGGCAAGCTAATTCGTTTTGTCACGGCTGCTACATTCAAAAATTTTTAATTTTTTTTTTTTCTCTCTCTTCCAAAATAAGTACACACTAAAACCTCCTGTACATAAACCTTTTATGTATAACGCCAACTTACTGACGCCAGAAGTCGTACCGGACAAATATACCTACCTGAGCGTTGTCAACGCTTTACAATTAAGTCGTATTGTACTAATGGACCACGCGTATTATATATTTCTCTTTCTGGAAATTTCATCATTTTTACTTAACGTACTTTTAAAATTTATGTATCCGTTCCCATTTAACTAATCTAAGCATAGAAGCGGTAGTCTTCTTTGATTTTTCATCTTAAACCTATAGACCACCCAACTCATGCGCACCTGCATGTGATTCTTGGAAATTAGAGAAAGCTAATGGAAACCTCCAAATTTATGGTTTCCTACATAAGCATGCTCAGCGACAGAGTGGCGCCAGGTCATCAGCCTACTTTAATAGTCAAAATCTGTTTCCCAGGGATCACACGTGTGCATGGGCCTAGAACTTTCGGGCGAGTCCGAGTCCTCTCGTATGGGAAACTGGTTACCACCACTTTTCATATGCGAGGATCATATAAAAGGACCATGGACTTTAGCTCATCAGTTCTTTTGGGCATCAAACTCTGAACCTTACCGAACTCCGGACACTTGACGGTGTTCGTGGCTAGAGGATTGATATCCCGATTGAGCATTCGGTCACGTGAGCCCAGATCATTGGATCGGTCCTTGATCGTCGTAAGCACTCGTATAATCGGTATATTATTTTCTACTAGCTTCAGAAGCATAATCAACGCGATATTAGCGTATAGCATCCGATCACGTGAGCCCAGATCGTACGATTGGTCCTTGATCGTTGTAAGTCGTGAACTAATATCAACCGTTTAGCACCGGTACAGCATTGATTATCTTCATCTTATTATAAACCATTTAATTTCATTCATTTTATTATTTTTATATTGAAATATACCACGAGAAACGTGGAGAATCAAAGCATATTTTACCGCGATAAATGCGAAGATTTTAAAGAATATTTTACCGCGATAAATGCGAAGATTTTAAAGAATATTTTACCGCGAAAAGGCGAAGATTTTGAATAATATTTAGAAATATTTTTTTTTACCGCGATAAATGCGAAGATTTTAAAGAATATTTTACCGCGATAAATGCGAAGATTTTAAAGAATATTTTACCGCGAAAAGGCGAAGATTTTGAATAATATTTAGAAATATTTTTTTTCCGCGAAAAATACGCGAAGATTTTATAAATTTATATTACCGCGAAGACGCGAAGAATTTGAATACATTGAAATTATTTTACCGCGAAAAGCGCGAAGACTTTCATTTTAATTTAACCTACTGAGATTTAAAAACGCATAACCATTGAAGCTTCTACAACAAGGTAGACTAAATAAATAAATAATTCGATAAATTTAAAATCACATCAATTGACCGCGAGAACGCGTCGTGAATAAGTGTCCTGTGTAACTGCTGACAGTCTTGACACCTCACCAAAACCTGTTTAGGGTAAGTTTTTGAATATTGTAACCATTGTTTGGTATTTTTATTTTTATATACTCTGAAATAATTGTAACCCATATGCATGAAACATTTGCTTTTATATTTACTATTCTTAATATTGCCATTTGTAACCCTTTTTGTATTTTGAGAATATTGAGTCATTTAATAAATAAATACTCGTTAACATAAAACATTTGAAAAACATTATTTATCAGACAATTTTACTTTAACAACGAGATAATAGCTTCACGAGGCTTTTCGGCAACCCACCTTCCTTTATCCCTTATTTTACTACCTGTCTAGCCGCTCAGACCGATAGTTCACAGTAGGGGGTACACAATCTTACGTTTACCGCTCGACGTTTGATTGTGAAATTAGATCAGTCACATAATAAATTGGAAATCGTTTTGGGTTTTATCAATATTGTCTTCAACAATATTGTGTGGGCGCGAATTAAATATAAAATAGAATAAACTGAGCATTTGGTCACGTGAGCCCAGGTCATAGGATCGGTCCTTGATCAATGTAAGTACCTTTTTATTCACTATACTTTATACGAATATCGTACCTACGCCCATCACGATCTCCAATCGTGACAATTTTGGTGTCAGAAGTGGGATACCGCTGATCATTTTATTGTTAAATTCAAAATTGTCTTATATTTGAAAAAAAAATATATAAATATTTTGAGAAAAACTTTTTCATACAAGATAATTATCTTTTGAAAAAGATTTATACAATTATAACTTCGAAATTTTATAGAAGACTTAAATTTTCTTATATTTTAATAAAGATCAAATCACTACAATTTGAAAAAAAAAAAAATTATAAATAAATAAATAAAAATAAATCAACAAATCAAATACTTTCAAATATGAATTTGACATAAATTGTTTTAGAAAAAAAAAAGAGAAAAGAAAAAAATAAAGATCATTTGAAATGGCTGAGGAAATCCGTAACCTCACCATTCATCAGAATATAACTGATGCAATTTTAATTACTATGGGAGAAACAATGCTGCTACATCGGGCATTGCTTCAGGTACCTCCCTTCGATGGCAAAAATATGCCACTAAAATCATTTTTAGAAGACGTCCAAAACGGTCTAGACGTCATACCTGCAGAGCTTTCAGCCTCTTTTCTTAAAAAGGTCATCTCTAAACTTAAAAATTTAGCTCGTGATGCTGTATCAGATAAAATTATAAATACTTTTGAAGAATTAAAAACCATTTTAACAGAATATTTTTCTTGTCAGAAATCATATCCACAATATTGCGCTGACATACAATCTGTTAGATTACGTCAGGGAGAATCAGTTCTTAGTTATTATAATAGAATTAAAGTTCTTGTAGCAAACGCCTCCTCAATTTTAGAGGATTATTTCAATGATCCTGCCGAAGTTACCGGTATGAAAAAATTATTAAACGGGTTAGCTCTAGAGTCATTCAAACGCGGGCTACCGAACAAGTTAATCTACGGGGTTTCTGTTGAAGACCCTCAAACATTAGAAGACGCGTATAGGATAGCGTTACGAATAGAAGAAGATTTAAAATGCAGTACTGCTCGAAATTTTAACTACCTGAGGCTCACTCAAGCCGAAGGAAAAGAACAGAGCATACCTGCTCGCACATCTCGTATTTTTAGCTCTCAAGATGAGGAGCAAAGAAGGACAGTACCTTTTAAGATCAACAGGGACGCAATGTCGCAACCAATTTTTAATGACAGAAATAAATTTAATCCTAATGGAGATTACTATAGATATCGTGATAGATCAAACCATTATAATAAAAACAATCATGATAAAAATAATTACGATAAAAGCTATTATGACAGAAATAATTATTATAAAAATAACTATGATAGAAATAATTATAACAGACACGATTATGGTAGGAACAGTTCTCCGGGAAGGTATTATCCACAGTATCCTCCACAACCAATGCCTTATTTCTATTATCCTCCGGGATACTTTCCACCACATTTTTCTAACTTCTATCATAATATTTACATCCATGACGATCTACCTGATTCAAATTATGATTCATACTCTAGTTTTACTAATGAAAGAGATTATTATGAGTTTCAGGATAACATCCAGCCTAATGTAACTTCAAGTTATACGGATAATCAAAAGTCGTACCCTCGTATTGAAAAATTTTCACGACTCACTACAGTTCAAGGAAACCATCCTATCGTTACTTTTCATGCACCCGAATTTAAGAACGGCAGTGCTCGGTTCATTATCGATACCGGTACTGATGTAAATTTAATAAAACGATCGGCACTAAAATCTAATTGCATAATAGCTGCGCATGAAGCTATAATACTAACTGAAATAACATTTAATAAATTAATTACTGAAGGATCTACGAATATCTCTCTCTTTTCAAATCGTGAACAATTTCAAGTCCTCAACAACGATAAATTGCGTATAACAACTGACGGAGTCATCGGAATGGATTTCTTCCAAAATAAAATCGCGAAAATTTCTTTTAAAGACTACAAATTAACTATTGGTTCACAATCGTTTGACTTTGAAAATTTCCATGATAATTCGGAAAAACCTATCGAACTAACAACCCAAAATACTGACAATCGAAACGAATTTTCAAATACTAATTCAGAAGTTCAAAATCCAGCCAGTCAAATTACGGGTTTGCATGAAACTAACTTTTTAACAAACGACACACATCATAAAACAAACAAAGATATCAACACAGAAAATACGAAAACCTACTCTACACTACATAACGAATTAGAAGCTAAGATATTATCAGTCGCTTCACACTCAATACCGAGAGACAAAGAAATAAACCTTAAAGGAACCAACATTCAAGTATTACACCAGCCACGGGTTAACACTAAGAACCCCGCCGTTAGGAGTACTGTAAAAATATCTGCATTACAACCTTCGGTTAGACTAAAAGAAGATAATGTACCATTAAGTCAACCTCTACCTGAGTCAAGGAAACAACTCAAGGAAGCTCAAATAAACACACCTACTAGTTCAGTACTCTATACCAACAAGGATGAATTCAACGTAGCTCTTAATTTAAATATTTTAATTGTCCAAACCACAAGTAAGCCAAGAACAATATCTAATATGTTACAACCTCAATCGATAAAGGAAGACTTCAATTACAAATTGATAAAATCAATTACGGAGAAGAAACACCCAACGATACACTCATTTAAGCTGTTTAAAGAAAACCAAAAATTTGACAATTATCCTGTTCAAGATTTTGCAAAACTTTATCGTACACTCGAACGATACCTCAATCTACAATACCATTCTCGTGATTTTGATTTCAAGATCATTGTAAATCTTTCAATGTTTAAATTACAACCGGGCACCATATTGCCTTCTCTACTTAATGCTAAAAAGAAGCCATCGTATTGTTTACACCTCAAGACCATTATACAAAGTCCAGAACCACCCCATAACATATCGTCACTTACTGAGGGAAAAATTTTACTTTCGAAGACCGATTCATTACCTTTAGAAGCCAGACCACTACCTGCAGTGAGTTTACCACCAAAAGAGATGTTTACCTCAGGTGAGGAGGCCCTCGGCTTGTCTACTGTTTTAAAATCGTCATGGGACAACCGAGAAGCATCTTCCATTCTTCCTATCATACCATCTTCAAACCAAGAGACAGGATCCTTAAACTCAAATATCCAAGCTGGGAATCTACACAACAATGTTGGACGTAACTATCAACTACTTACGCTCATCTTACTCAACATACTCCATCTACAAGGAACAATAAATCTATTAGCTTTATATAATTATCCATCATCGAACTCAGGAGATTTTAAAATTAAAAACCACGATATACCATTCATGGAACTACGTAATAGTCCGATAATACAATGTCTAGCTTGAGATACTAGATTTCTGAGTGTTAAAAATTGTAAACGCAAACGTTTCGTTAAAATTTTCATTCATCAACTTTTCCTTGTTTTTTTTTATCCTTTTATTTTTGTTATTAACACTCAGAAATACTAGTAAATTATTAAATATGTTGGAGGAACACAAAATTACCTTTAAGAGGAAAAAGAGAAGATACAAATTTTGTTTTGCTCCAACATATGTTTTGTTTTTGAGTGAATTAGGAATAAGAAAAAAAAAAATTGAAACTGTTTATTCGATATAACTCATCGAAATAATATTTGTGATGACTTACAAGTTTTGCAATTATCTCGATAAAAATTTCAGTCTTAAGAATTAAACAAGAATACTAGAGTACAGGTAAATTTAACACCTAAGTTCGTTGACCCCTAGAAATTTTTACCTACCTGATCTACCTACACCCCATCCTATCTCCTCCAAGGTACATAAAAAAAAAAAAAAAAAAAAAAAAAACTTATAAAGAAAATTTGAAATAGAAGAAAATATATACTAACATCAATTTAGTCGTCTCTGGAAACTCAATAAAACCACTATTTGAAGACCATCTACATGAAAATGATGAATAACATCAGCGATAAATCATCTATCTACAAAAACCAAAACGAATAAGAAACAGTACGAGCATCGAGAACGTTGATTGTTGCATAGAATAATAACCATCAAACTGTACTACCAATTTACCAGATGTCCACGATCTTTCACTGAAGACTTTATTTGGAGACTCAGAACAACACAATTTGTGACGTACGAAATGGAATCATCAATAAAGTTCTTCAACCACCGACGTCTGTTCACCAACATAATAACGTTACCAATCATCTTGAGTACGAGTACATCAACGGATTACGATGCATAATAGTTGCAACATTTGAGAATCCACCATACCAAAATCATTGTGAAGAGACATCACTACAATTTGAGATGAGTAAATTTTAAGCGATGTTCTTTACTATCCTCTTATCCAGACCTTTTCATAAATACGAACGTAAAATAACAAAAAAAAAAAAATTTTTGAATTAAGTTTGATTTAAGTCACTATTTAAGCAAATAATTGCATAAATTGTAAATCATCGGGACGATGATTATTTTTAGGTGGGGAGGTGTCACGGCTGCTACATTCAAAAATTTTTAATTTTTTTTTTTTCTCTCTCTTCCAAAATAAGTACACACTAAAACCTCCTGTACATAAACCTTTTATGTATAACGCCAACTTACTGACGCCAGAAGTCGTACCGGACAAATATACCTACCTGAGCGTTGTCAACGCTTTACAATTAAGTCGTATTGTACTAATGGACCACGCGTATTATATATTTCTCTTTCTGGAAATTTCATCATTTTTACTTAACGTACTTTTAAAATTTATGTATCCGTTCCCATTTAACTAATCTAAGCATAGAAGCGGTAGTCTTCTTTGATTTTTCATCTTAAACCTATAGACCACCCAACTCATGCGCACCTGCATGTGATTCTTGGAAATTAGAGAAAGCTAATGGAAACCTCCAAATTTATGGTTTCCTACATAAGCATGCTCAGCGACAGAGTGGCGCCAGGTCATCAGCCTACTTTAATAGTCAAAATCTGTTTCCCAGGGATCACACGTGTGCATGGGCCTAGAACTTTCGGGCGAGTCCGAGTCCTCTCGTATGGGAAACTGGTTACCACCACTTTTCATATGCGAGGATCATATAAAAGGACCATGGACTTTAGCTCATCAGTTCTTTTGGGCATCAAACTCTGAACCTTACCGAACTCCGGACACTTGACGGTGTTCGTGGCTAGAGGATTGATATCCCGATTGAGCATTCGGTCACGTGAGCCCAGATCATTGGATCGGTCCTTGATCGTCGTAAGCACTCGTATAATCGGTATATTATTTTCTACTAGCTTCAGAAGCATAATCAACGCGATATTAGCGTATAGCATCCGATCACGTGAGCCCAGATCGTACGATTGGTCCTTGATCGTTGTAAGTCGTGAACTAATATCAACCGTTTAGCACCGGTACAGCATTGATTATCTTCATCTTATTATAAACCATTTAATTTCATTCATTTTATTATTTTTATATTGAAATATACCACGAGAAACGTGGAGAATCAAAGCATATTTTACCGCGATAAATGCGAAGATTTTAAAGAATATTTTACCGCGATAAATGCGAAGATTTTAAAGAATATTTTACCGCGAAAAGGCGAAGATTTTGAATAATATTTAGAAATATTTTTTTTTACCGCGATAAATGCGAAGATTTTAAAGAATATTTTACCGCGATAAATGCGAAGATTTTAAAGAATATTTTACCGCGAAAAGGCGAAGATTTTGAATAATATTTAGAAATATTTTTTTTCCGCGAAAAATACGCGAAGATTTTATAAATTTATATTACCGCGAAGACGCGAAGAATTTGAATACATTGAAATTATTTTACCGCGAAAAGCGCGAAGACTTTCATTTTAATTTAACCTACTGAGATTTAAAAACGCATAACCATTGAAGCTTCTACAACAAGGTAGACTAAATAAATAAATAATTCGATAAATTTAAAATCACATCAATTGACCGCGAGAACGCGTCGTGAATAAGTGTCCTGTGTAACTGCTGACAGTCTTGACACCTCACCAAAACCTGTTTAGGGTAAGTTTTTGAATATTGTAACCATTGTTTGGTATTTTTATTTTTATATACTCTGAAATAATTGTAACCCATATGCATGAAACATTTGCTTTTATATTTACTATTCTTAATATTGCCATTTGTAACCCTTTTTGTATTTTGAGAATATTGAGTCATTTAATAAATAAATACTCGTTAACATAAAACATTTGAAAAACATTATTTATCAGACAATTTTACTTTAACAACGAGATAATAGCTTCACGAGGCTTTTCGGCAACCCACCTTCCTTTATCCCTTATTTTACTACCTGTCTAGCCGCTCAGACCGATAGTTCACAGTAGGGGGTACACAATCTTACGTTTACCGCTCGACGTTTGATTGTGAAATTAGATCAGTCACATAATAAATTGGAAATCGTTTTGGGTTTTATCAATATTGTCTTCAACAATATTGTGTGGGCGCGAATTAAATATAAAATAGAATAAACTGAGCATTTGGTCACGTGAGCCCAGGTCATAGGATCGGTCCTTGATCAATGTAAGTACCTTTTTATTCACTATACTTTATACGAATATCGTACCTACGCCCATCACGATCTCCAATCGTGACAGTTTAATGATTTCTGGTCAAGCAGAAATTGGGAAATCATTTCTTATTAATCTTTTGCTATACAAATTACTATACAAAAAAAATTAGTTGTACAGATTTTGACTCAGCTCATGTCATTCTAGCATTTCCTTCTCGAAAAGCTGCATATGTCATTAATGGTGTCACTGTACACAGTTGTTTTTATTTACCGATAGATAATATGAGCAGAATCATTGCAGCATTAAGTTCTAGCGTTGTTACATCTTTGAGATTTGAAATGCGAAACGTAAAAATTGCAGTGGAATAAACAGTATCCTGATCAACCTCTTAAACCAAATATTGCAGATCCTACGTATCGTGCATTATTCGCAACAGACAATTTGCTCGACTTTGAATATTATGAAGTAGCTAAAGTAATGCGACAAGATAACATAGAATTTATTAATACTTTAAATAATATTTCTATAGATACGATGACTGATAGTGACATACAACTATTCAGATCACGTTGTAATTTGTATATGTACCTTATAATGCAATTCACTTGTATTATGCAAATAAGGATGTAGATGCTTACATTGAAAAAATAATTAATCGTACGCAAGGTGACTTGTTTATGCATGAGGCTAAAGATGAAATTCAAGGTAAAGGAAGAATTAACGAAAAAACGATTAGTAAGGCACTTAATGCTTTTCATAAGATTCCAACTAACAAAACCGTCTATTTGCCTAAAACCCTTTATGCAAAACTTGGTATTAAATTGATGATAACTCGTAACATAAGTTCTAAAGAAGGGTTAGTGAATGGAGCAACCGGTATTCTCAGGCATGTGTCTCAAAAAAAACATTCAGACGAAATCACGATTTTGTGGTTAGAGTTTGGAAACAACGAGATCGGTTGCAGTACTCGAATTAAAAATTGATGTCTTGTAGAAAATGATTTTAAACATACGAATTTAGTTCCTATTTTCCCAATTATAGTTACGGATATTGCAGTTGGTCAGAAAATGGATGCACGAAGACAATCTCCTTTAATTTGCGCTGAAAGTCTAACAACTCACAAAAGCCAAGGCCAAACTTATCCATATGTTTGTGTACATAGCAAACGAATGGCACGCACAATGCAATATGTTGCATGCAGTCGAGTTACAGATCTTAATAATTTGTATATCGATGGAGACTTTAAGCCACCAGCTCCGTTAGACAACACTAGTGACCTTAAGGTTGAATTGGAGAGGTTAAAAAATGAAAAACGCTTAATCACTTTCGAACAACCTTTAGAAGATTTACATGGGATAAAAATTATTTTTCATAATGCCTTATCGTAACGTAAATACATAGGTTGCGTTTGAAATGATAAATGGTTTCATGGAGCTGATGTTATGATATTCGCTGAAACACGCACATTACCTAATGATGATATTTCTATCAATGGAGTCGATATTGAGTTAAGATTTGATGAGAAAAATGTCAGTAGGAAGTTTTTACGAGGTTTAGCCGCCTATAAGAGATAAAACTGTGTTGTTTCTATTATCAAAAATGTGACTCATGATTCTCAATTAGAGAACAAAATAGAACATGCTGATTCAGTAACTTTAAAAATGAATGACCTGTTTGTCATTGGCGGTTATAAATCCTCTGATACTACTCGAGATTTGTTCGAGATTTGTTCAAAAAGTGCATGAACAGGATGTTTATACGTTTTATTCTTTTGACGTTCATTATTTGTCGTACAATCATTCTTATCTATTTTTATTTATCAACATTCTTTTAGAGAACTCTTCGATGATAAAGAAATATTCTAATGCATTAAAAATATCTTATCTATTTGACTATTTTTAGATGCGTACTTATTAATATACGTTTAAAGAAAATATATTATTATTATCAATTTTATTATTTAAATAAATCGATTTGATAGGTCTCAGGTCGGTCTCTTATTATTTGAGATTTAAAAATTAGCAAAGCCATCTGATGAGCAGGCTGGGACGTAACGACCGTGTAAACAATTACGAAGTATTGTAAGTAAACATTTTACATGTCAAGTTGTCACGTAACGATTCAAGATTAGTTAATTTTAATTAGTTGTAAGTTAAATATTTAAATTATACGTTTAAATTTGAATCGTTATGCGGGCATTCCGCCATTTCGCCGATGGAGCCAGCAGTCTGTTCACAGTGCGCGCAGCATATGAGAGAGCACGAGTGTGAAGTAATTTTATTTATAATTTAAAAATACAAACAATTGATTTTTGTTAGTTATAAGTTTTTGTTTATGATTTTAAAACAGTTGGGATTCATAATCCAGCGTGACATTATGCCCCAACATTTGCATAACATATTATTCTTATTTACTTGTCATTCGATTATGGATGTTATTTGATGTTTAGGAAAAAATATTGACCGCCGGGTAGGGGAAAAATCAATATCCAGGCTGTATTCCCGGCATCAATTCTATGATTAAAAATAATTATTTTTTAATTTTTTAGATAAAATAAAAATATGTATATTATGAATGAATAATTCATATACTTAAATGAATATTCATGTACCATTCAGGTGTCGAAAAATTATCTTTATAGTTTATATTTTAATTTAAAAATAGGCCCAGGGCTAGGAAAAATAATCATAATAATAAATAAGGGCGACAAGCGCGCCACGTGGGCGTCGACCAACAGGTGGAGGTTAGAGTAATGACGTCAGAAAGATACGGAATGGTATTAAGTGCGGACGCTGTCCTAGTATATAAAAAAGAGATAAAATTACTGATAAGTTGTGGATTATTAGTAATTAAAGTTATTGCTGTAGTTATAATTCACCGGGTGAATTAATTTATATTTTTTTCATATTATTTTGATTGTCTGGAGATTATTATTGAGTAAGTACTTTGGATTTCTTTCGCGATTTATACTTTCACGTAATAACCTCCCCCGGTAGTTGTTGGTCACCGCGGCGAGTAGAATCAATTCATTTATAATCACCAACTGAATGATACATGATATATGTTATAAATAATTATTGTTAATTATCGTTGGAAATCTCTTTTTTTTATATATTTAAAAATATCCGGATATTTATATTTATATATATGTATATATATACCAATGCATAAACAACGTTGTGAAACGTTGCCGGTAGATATAGATATGTCTATAGACATATATATCTATAATGAGCCTACAGTACTTGAGCAAATTCCTCAAGTACTTACATCATCGCTTGGGTGAAGAATTCCCAAGTTATTAAAATTATTATTTACTTAAGCTATCTATAATATATTATTCATTATTTTTTATATTTATTATTATTTCAAATAATTAAGTAATTTATTTTTTTTTATTTTGATTTATTTATTTACCCCAGCGGTCGAAATTATTATTGAAATTTTTTATTGAAATTATAAATTATTTTAACAGGGAAAAATTTATTATTTGTGTGTGAGGGAGAATTAAAAATTCCTTATCTTTCTCTCTCTCATAAGTGTCGAGAGATAATATGAAATAAGAATATTGTTATTATTTATTAATTTAGGTAAATTTTAAATAAAATAATTGTTTTTTTATTTAATATTAAAATCAATATTATTAATGAAATTAAATTATATTTATTTTTGGTTTATTAAATTTATAACGATTTTTAATTGTATCCTTGACAATAAACAGGTATTATTGTTAATAGTTTAACAAAATCAAATATTGTGAAACATTATTATCTTTCTATTGTTTATAAATTAAAACTCAAATACCAACAGCTGTCGGGGAAAGTTTAATATTTAATTTCCTCTGGATCTTTTCCTACTGCTTAATTTTATTTTTCCTGATCTTATCACTTATTTATCTGTAATTTTTCATTATTTATTTTCCATTAATTCATTCGATTGTTTGTCCGCCTTGTTACGAACGGCTTGCTCGGATTTTCCCTCGTAAATTTCCCCTCTAAATAATTTTTGTATGTTTGAATAAACGGTCTGGCGCCTGCGTGCACTAACTCAGCTTGAGGAGCTGGTCCAGGCACGACAATTATTTATTGTTTATAATTTAACAATTATTTAAATTCATTATATCATTATCATTTGATCTCAGTATTTGTTATTACTTTTCTTATCATTTATTTATTACGTGGGTAGCTCCATACGATAGCGGACTGTTTCGCGTCTCCGTCGAGGAATTTCAGCACGGTATACGTTATAAAGTTAAAATAAATAACATGATGTGTACAGCATTGTTTGACTACGGTGCCAGCAGAAATTTCTTGACACAGCAGATCACAGATAAAATACCAGACATTATAATCGAAACTAAATTTGACTCGGCTAAAAGTTCGTCTATTTTAGCAGACAATTCAGCGATTCAAAGATTACGAAAAATATTTGTCACATTTGAAATAGACGGAATTGAAATAAATGCGCGATTTGAGGTATTCAATCGGATGCCGGAGGACATCATCGTTGTCATGAAATTTTTGAAGGATCACGGGATACATCTATCTGCTGATAAAATGATTAGGACGTGGAAACACGATGACCAGCAAAAGGTTTGCGAGACAGCAATACCAGGCAACCAGATTTGCACTAGTCAATTAAATATAAATGAGCTAGACCAATTAACCAACTTTTTAGATGCTGAATTCATATTAATGGACCAATCAGATCTTGGAACATTGAAAGGAGTCGAATATGAAATAGAATTGACAAATTCAACGCCAATTCGCATCAAGCAGTATAGAAGATCACCAAAGGTCACTGAGGCACTGCATAAAATTATTGAGCAGTTGTTGGTGCAGAAGATCATCCAGCCCTGTACCAGTGAATGAAGTTTCCGACCGATAATGGTGAAGAAGAAACTGTTACAAGGGCAAGACGTCGACGATATCAAGACATGGAAAATGTGCATTGAATTAATACATCATTGGAGGTCACCAGAGATGAGAAGGCGCATATCGAAGTGTCATAAACTGCTCAAAGACTGAGCAGTACTCACCCAGAAGGGACCAGATCGGGATTATTACCTCACCGCGATCCGTCGATCGTAAAACAAGCATGAAAGAAATTATACTACGACGGAAAAAGAATCTCTAGCGGTTATTTGGTCTTACCAGGAGCTGAGGGGTTACGATGAAGAATATCCAGTAACAGTCGTCACCGACCATGCGAGTTTGAAATGGTTACAAAATATCAAGAATCCAAGAGGTTGTTTAGCCAGATGGGTAGCAGATTACTCATTATGGACAATAACAATAGTTCATAGACCAGGAGTAAACAATAATACGGCTGACGCTCTTTCACGAGCATATGAGGGTGTTAAACCGAAGACAGAAAGGGTCAATAGAATAACAGATACACGGCAGCAGTAGTACGATTGAAAAGTTAACGAGGTCTAGGCTACACCAACTTGCTTTCCTCATCAGAAGTATCTCGATAATGACCTATATATTATTATCGACCACGGCATCCAACCCAGTTGTTTGAGAATGCGCCAGAGCACTGGAAACTATCTGCAAGACCAGAACAGCACAGATCAATAATCTGTATAGTGCATGATAAACTCGTATCAGGACATGGTGGGTTCAGCAAGACGTATAACCACGTGGCTAACCACTATTATTGGCCTAACCTGTATAACACTGACTAGTAATATATAGGAGAACTACAAGTTTAGTAACAGTTACTAGCATATTGTGGTACAGAATCTGTAGTACCATTTACTACAGTGAGTAGTAATAAGAACTTGCATTAAATAACCACTGTGTTAGTTAACGATCATTAGTTTTTATGATATTGAGAAAGTTATAAAAATTTATCTTACATTCTTTGGATTTACAGTTTATCAAAGTAAAATGATATAAAAATAAATTTATTAATGAATAACTTAATATAATAAGTACTCAAATTTTAAAAGCCAACTTTTTATCAATACCCGATAAGGATAATTTTGAAAATATATTTCTAATCTATGAATTCTCGCATAAGTGTAAACTTAGAATAATTAAGTATTAATTTTTATTAATAGAAAATATAAAAAACATCGTTTTCAAAGTTCTAAATCCCATAAATAGTAAGTACTCAATTAGCAATGATTTTAAAAATTGCGTTCATTTATAACAAATGTATCATTCATTTTTAATTATATATATTATTAGTTTTAATTATATATATTATTATTGCACGTCTCAATTTTTTATTATATATATAATAATTTACAATGTTTTATATTATTGATAATATCAAATTCACTGACACGAGTCTAGGTTTACCCGCAGAATGGAGTAAAAAAGTTGTAGATGGAGCTGTTATTTCCTTCTTTCGATCATTCTACCACACATTGGAGTAGATTGTACAAGTAATTTGGTATTGTATACTCCAAAAGACGTTACAAATACCAATTTGTATAAAATTGGTGGTTCCAAAATCCACGAAATAAGTATTTTATACTACATTGAGTAGTTGTGGATCCTACAAAGTTTTACCACATCATAGTAGTAAGCAGAACTCCTATAGTGAAAAAATATCATGTACACCGTGACTTATGTTACTACAATTTTCAATGTAGCGACCACAAAGTGTAGTTCAATTTTTACTAGTTTGGCGTGGTAAATTCAACTCCAGCAGAGGATATTGCCGTCGTTGTTCGACCCAATATCCGTTCGTCAACGACGCATGCCAGGATTGCAGACGTCGAGCTTATATGATCAAGGCAGTGCAAGAAGGATATCTCATCTTGCCCCCTTAAATCGGCCGGATCTGACTAGAGCAAATTTACGTACGGAAGAACGAAGACAGCTCAACCAGAACCTAGCGTGAAACCAGCAATAGTATAATTAATGGACGAATCGGTTTTTTGTTTCGTTTTATTTTTATTTTTATCTTTAGTTTGAGTCTCCGTTCGATTATGATCATTGTCATAATTTGTAATTCATTTTCGAGTTCGTAAATTGAAATTATGGATTTTGACATAACTAATTAGATGTATTGGTAAAAATCAGTTCTATTTTTATTTTACTTCGGTAATCAGAAATTATTCAGTTTTTTTTTGTTTATGATTTTTATTTTGAGTTAAACAGTATTGTTATCAGTATTGCTAATATTATTATTCTGATACCAGAAAAAAGTGTACCTATACAGTAAAGTAGTGAAAAGGGACATTGATGAACCCAGAACTGAAAGACATTGATTAGATTGATATTTATTATTGTATTTAATGTATATGATATTTAATGACTTTTATAATATTTATATTTTATGCACAAAATGCTCATAACAATTTTTTGATTTACATGGGATATTGGCTTATGATTGTACAGCAGTATCACCAAATAATGCCACAGTGTGAATAAAATTTATTGTATTGAGTGAGTGAAATGTTACTGTCAGTTTGAGTTAATTTCAACCGGACTTGTATCAATTTATCATTGACACTACCCTGGAATAAAATTAAAGGGGGTGGTGTTTCTATGTGGGATCGTGCGCCTTCGATTATATTCGGGTGGTCATCATCACGTGCTTCAACATTGTGCCGCCGTCTATAAAAGCACGTGCTAATGCACGCTTTTTACCTTTTTCATCTTTAGCCTTGATGCCTTTCACCTATTGATTATTATCAGTTACTCAAGATCATTCAGTATCATAACCGGAAGTATAATTTTTACCAGTCAATTGCATTTAGTTAATTCCGTTAATTATTGAGTGTCTTTGTAACATGTAGTTCATAAAGACAATAATTCGTTAGTATTGGTTATGTCCGCCGCTTAAATTTTAATCATTTATCCGGGATTTCTCCCTTTGGTAGCGATAAAAAAATTTAGACAAGCGATGTGGAGGTTGCGGACAACAGTAAAGAATACGAGGAAGATATATCTTCCTATAATTTATTTTTATAGTGGATCTTTCGAAAAGTTAAAAACCCAAAACGTCTCCGAAGAGACTGGTGCTCTTGTGTTGCACCAGATATCTTATGAAAGAGAAGAATGTAAATCTTTCACGTACCTTTTGATGAATCTTTCTTCTAGCACGGCAATTTAGATCCCTCCAGAACGTCGTAGCTCACTCAGCTTTCTCCTGTAGGATTTGGTTTGATGGGCACGACTGGGGTTGTAGGATGTAAACTTATGTGCTACTACCGAATTAAACTCGCAAGGTTGAAATAATGATCTTTTTATTTTTATGTGCTGATTCTGTTACAGTTTACTTTTACGGTAATTTTTTTTCACAAGATCTTGAGGAAAACTGCTTCTATTACGATATTTTTTTAATTTTAGGTATTATTATTATTTAGATTTTAAGAGATCTTAACAATAGCGTCTTTTTCACACCCAAAGGGTTAATGCGCAAATTTACTCAGCCCGAAATGGAATCGCAAATACACGTGAATCGTGTCACTGTTTCGATCAGACCGGATGGTTTTATCAATCCCTAAGGATTTTTAATAGATAACGAATTCAATCGTTGCTTTTTCAACGCCTAAGCAGATTCTTGCAATAATTGACTGCAAAAAGATGTTAATTTTAAATTGCCTTATTGACTTTTCGACGCCTATGGTGGATTCCTACAATAAGAGTACACGAAATTTCGACGTTCAAATTCTTTTGGTTCGCAAGTTGAATTTATCAAAGATAAACTGCAACCTAAAATTTGGAAAAACCGTCATAGAAGTATCTTATACACGAACATAATCAGCCAGATTCCTATATCAACGACGATTACTAATTGTCACGTTAAAAGATTTGTGCAATAAGATTACGGGCTATCGACACCGTTTACGCGGACCAAGAAGTCGAAAATACAATTAACCGAGTAAAATTGAGACTAAAGGCCCTGAACCATGGTGCTCAGGCTTTCTATAATCTTGCATTAGTAGTTGATAGGAAATTTTTAATTATCGTCATTGGTGGAAAGTGGCGACAGTTTACTATTTATTTGGTAAACTTATTGCAGTTATTCTTTCACTATTCTTTGTCGCATAAAAAGGTGGAAAAGCTGACGTTGCGTTTTCGCGTGTTTTTGAAAAGTGGAGCTCTGTAATAATTGTTTTAATAATTATCATAATAAAAAAAAATTGAGTTGGACACAACAATTTCCCGAAACGTAAAAGGGTTGCAAAACTCTCTCGCTTTCCTAAACATATGTCCCCTATTTCAAAAAGCTTGGGATAACGCTGACAATTTGGAAGTGTCATACAACTATGAGATTATATAAGATATGTAGAATATAAGAGATTATATTTGTGTCTCTAATCTATTGATATATGTATAGCAATTTTTAAGGTATATATGTATAGCAATATTTAAGGTATAATTGTATGTATTTATGTAAAGTATGTGTAGTAATCCCATAAAATCTATTATTTCCCATTACCGAAATAATAATAATTATTTTGAAACGTAAGGATTACATGGTATAATTAAGACGTAAATTCGACGTCCACGGTGAAATGTCATCTTTTTTAAAAAAATTTATTAATAAAAATGTAATTATTTTTTAAAACTCGTGCTCATGTAAGTGGTCACTCAAATTAATTTCTTAATTTTATTTAATTTAGTCACAATTTCATTTCACAGTCAGAAAACGTCTCTCCCCTGGCTTGTCCCCGAGCTGATTCTGTTTATGTATAAGTAATTTAAAATGCTTAGAAATCAAATAGTTCATTTAAATTATATATTTCAACAAAATAAATTAAATAAATTCTCGTAATCAAGCGAGCAAAATTGTATGATTTTTTTATTTTTCTTAAAAAAAATTACGTTTAAGTTTGTCCTACATATTTTTGTCTCGTACTCTGCCATGTTTACTTTCCTGTGAAATCGGCATTTGTTTACCGACTCGCCGGAATTGGAGACTTTGAACGAACGTCGTTGAGTTTATACTTTGTAGTCAGCGCCACTCGAACAAGGTGCGCATTCATTTTTTGTTATTTATTTAATTACTGACATTCTGTGGATACAGTAGAGAACGAGTGAATGGAGTCTCTCCCCTGGTAAGTTTTGTTTCACAAATATTTATCTAAAGATTTTAATTCATTTGTATACTTACATCTTGTTCTATATAGATTCTAAGTTTTCTTGGTTAATCGCGCACAATAAATACATTTTTCATTACTTCTGTTTTCGTTACTAAAAAGTATCTTTCCTGCTTATATCTTCCATGTCATGTAAAGGCCACGAGAAAGAAACGATGTATTCAGGGGAATTATGAAAATTTCAAACTAGAATTTTTCGAACTGTTTTTTTATTGTTGCATATTGTTATTTAATTTTACGTATAAATATATTCACAATAAAGTTCATTGAAAAAACTCGATTATTATGTTTTTCTTAAAGAAAATTTAAAGACTAATTATAGTTAACCAGGATTGCAAAACATTAATTATTTTTATAATTAATTCGTTATTTCATTAGTAATTTTGTTTTAATTGTCAATGAAAAATGTTTTAGCTCTTTAATTAAAAAAAAAGTTAATTATTGAATAAACTTAAATGTTTCATTGAAAATTCAATTTTCAATGGAATTAATTTAAATTGCCAATTGAAAATTTAATTAATAATTTAAACAAATTTCAATCATTCATTTAAAATTCAATCGTCAATTAAATTAGTTTTCATTAGCAATTGAAAATCTGATTGTCAATTAAATTAATTTTGATGAGCGATTGAAAATTGACTTGTTAATTGAATTCGTTTTAAATATCAATTGAAAATTTTATTGTCAATTGAATTTTTTAAGATTATTAATCAAAAAGTAAAGATCAATCCAAGTAATTGCAATTGTTATTTTAAAATCTAATTGTCAATTGAATAAATTTCAATCATTCATCAAAATAAATATTCCATGAGATATATTATTATTATAATTATGGAACAGGTGAAATTTTGTTCGCAAATTACTCTGAGAACTCTGTCAAAATTAAATAGCAACACTGAAATAGTCAAGGTCTTTGATTATTGTATTCAAAATGCAATTTTTTCCGCCATTTAAAAAGTTTCAAATACTGCTTTCGTAAAGTTAAGGCAGAGGGCAGTTGTGATGTGTATAAAGCTTTCACATGGTGTAAATGTTTGTAAACAAACTCATGCTTTTGGTGAGATTCTACGTGTTTAAAGTATTTATTTTGTTCTAAATAAATAAATAAAAAAGTAAATAACTTCAAGTTTTATATATATATATATATATATATATATATATATATATATATATATATATATATATATATATATATCGTTTTTTGAGTAAAATACACAGTGAGTTTCAAACATAAAAGTTTGGGGTACACTTATAGTTCTAAAATTAGTTTAGTTTTGCCTATCTTGAAGATTAAAGTAATTGCCAACGCTATTAATATTTAATCAACATGACTTCAACAACTGATTCACCTGTTGCAAAGCGGTCAAAAAAAATAATTAGCTGTTCAGCATCTGATGTTGATACTGGTGATTATTTTGATCCTGGTTTAGAAAATTAAGAAAAACTACAACGTTTGGCAAGTGAATTATCATTACACGATGAAATCTTAAGTAGTAGTGACAAAGACAGTGTAATTACTGATGCCATGATGACTGGAAATAAAGATAAACAGAAAACTCTTTTAGAAACTATTTCGACGAATAAAAATTTAAAAGAAAAAGTAAATAATACTTCAATTTTTGATGGAAAGGTTTTTGTCGTTGATTTTGAAAAATCTTTTTACGATAGACAAATTTTTGCAACTTGCAATTTTTGTCAACCATCAAAAACAATTATTGGCTATTTAAATGTTACTTCAAATTCACAAATCATCTACAGGTAAGTAAAATATTGATTTACCAAAGGATCAAATGTTGTTTTAAGGATTTTAATCATTATTTTCACTATCATTTACAAGTTTAAAATTTAAAATCTTTATTCGTACAATTCAATTGTATTGGTCGAAATAATTCAAAGTTTGTAAAAAAGTTATTTTTATCAAATTAATACCAAAATCTATTTGACTTAATTTCTAATAGGAAAATAGATTTTTGTTATTTTTTGTTAATTTGTTGATAACACAGTTTAGAAAAAAAAATTCTCTCCAATTTTGAAATAATAGTTTCTCTAGGATACGATGGACTAAATTTTTAAGATAATGTAGGAAGGTCGTTGTTCAATTTTGAAATATTTCAAAAAGGAAAAAAATATTTTATAATTCAAGATTTTGGGTCTATAGAACTTAAAATTTTGCCAGGGTCGCAAAAAATTAAATGTTTGTTTTATTTATTTGATACTTTATTTATATATTTGTTAATTGTTAATATAACTAATATAAATAGTTACAATTTTCCAATTGAAAAACATAATAATAATAAATCAATTCGAGTTTTCAATAAAGAATCAATTTTATATTTAATTAATTTAAATTATCAAGCGTAAAAAAATTTTTAATTGTCGATTAAATTGATTCCAATTATTAATTTTAAAAAATTTTTCCAATAAAACTCATGTAATTATTTAGTCAAAATCAAATTGACTAATTGTAAAATTTGTTATTTTTTTAGTTTTAATATTACGAGTGGCACAAGATAAAATATTTGACTTTTTGTTAAATTGAAATTGACAATAAGTAATCATACCTCCATTGTTAACTTAAATTCAACATAAAGTCAACAATTATTTTTTATGCCACTTGGAGAATTTAGTTGTTTAAAAGTTATAATCTATCCATTTAAATCACGTTCTTATTTATAACCCATTTAATTTATTATAGAGAATTAGAAATATTTGAATTCATTATTATAGTTAAAATTAATAATTAAATTATTATAAATAACAGTTTGAGTTTTAATGATCATTTGGAAATATTTTCAGTTGTCTATTCAAAATTGATGAATCAATTCAATTAATCCAATCGAAAAATTCGCAACTTTTCTTGCAAGGAACCATGATTTTCGGATTTGGTACCGAGACTCATAAGGACGTATCTAAAAATCAAAAACACAAAACAATTTGAACTTATTCATTTTCATACCTTTACGTGATAATGCATAGAGAAAAAAATAGTATATTACACTACCAGGGCAGAAAGTTGGAGATTCCTGCACTGCGCGTCATGATGCCCGAGGTGAAGCTGAGTTAATTAATTCATAATTTATCGTTTAAAAAAAATTTAACAATTACTAGATGTCAGGTAACTTCAGTATCATGAAAAATTCCTAATTTTTTTTCAAATTGTTAAATTTACTAAAAATAATTCTTTAGTTTTTATTAATCATTAGTAAATTTTACTTTTTCAAAAATACAGACATATAAAATTTAAAATCAATTGTAAACAAGTTTTGAGGTTATCAATACGAGCGAGAGTGTCAGCAAATTTTGTCCAAGTGACGATAGTATACGTATAACCAGTAACAGTTGGGCCATTGCGCGCAAGAAAACTCTTTCGTCGACGACGATAAAGATTTGACAGATAATTCTATTAATATTGATTACGAGAATGAAGAATTTGTTGACAATGTGACCCGTCTATTACCCAGACAGCGGAGATGTGCAAGTCACACCTTGAATCTGATCGCTACGACTGAGGTTCAACGAGGGATTTCAAGTAAAAATAACTTGAAAAAAATACATTCAAGTGCTTTAAAAAAATGTACTTCATTATGAAAAATGCTACGGTCACCTAAAAATCGAAAAAATCTCAAGAAATATCTAAAAACGGTAAATGAGATCGTTGAGTGTTATCCCTCGGACCATCCCGACTCCACTGAGGCGTAGACTCAAGCGTTGAAGGAAAAAATAAAATAATTACTTGCCGAAGTATTCTCGCAGAATTTGGATCAGGAAAATGCCAGCTTGCGCTAACGTTGATGAGGCTTTGACTGACGCCATCAAAATAGAAAAGAAGCTAAAAGCGCGAAATGAACGGATGCACAAACCAAAGGAAAGGGACATGGAAAAAAGGAAGGAGAAGAAGTCAATAAAATTCGCCGCTGTTCTTGAATTTTATGAAAAAAAATTCAGTCCGTCAACCCCAACAAATCACCAAAAACCTAACAGGAGTAACAATAATAATGACCGGAATTTTAATCAAGGAGGTCAAGCAGATGTGTCGGAAATTTCATATCGGCGTTGCAAAAAACTGGGCCATTACGCCAGGGATTGCCCCAAACGACAATGCCAAACGTGCTATGTGAGAGGCCATAGCGCTTCAACATGCCCAAAACTCAATCCGAAGGATCAGAACCAATATGCCAACATAAGATGCCAATTGTGTGAGAAACGAAGGCATTTCGCCAGGTATTGCAGCCAAAATCCAATTAAAAGTATCTCGATATCAAGTCCAGACGCAGCTATTGGAATTTATCGCAACCCTCAGAATAATAATAATAATAATAATAATAATAATAATAATAATAATAATAGTAAAACTTAAAACTAAGTGACCTATGACTTCCTGACCAGTACAAGTGGTCATGACTTGTCCTCTGAGGCCTGTTAGACAAGAACAATTAAAAATGACCAAACGGTTTCCACAACAGCAACGGTCACAATATTACTGTTGAGGCCTGCCAAACCAGAACTCAAAAACTGATCCCAGTCTGCATCCATCAGATTCCTTATATACTGGAGCGCTAGTATTTCAGCTAGACCTCTGCAATCTACCAAGATGTCTCGTAGGGATCGAATCAGGTTTTATCATCAGATGATCCCGGGTGACTAATCCAAGTCCCGCTCCACGGTAACACTTTATCATCATTTCAACTGTATCATCATAACTCAAACTTTATCATCATTTCAAACTTTAAATCTCAAACCATATTCCATATTCAATTTCCATCATTCTGCTTCTAAATCTTTACAATAATTTCTCTTAACAAAACCCATAACTGTAGCTAAACGTTACTCCATATTTAATTCTTAAACTATAACTTAATTAAAAAATCTGTATCAAAATCGTTAACACTTGTACGCTAAATTCTAAGTCGTGAGTTACCATGCTCGTAAATGCAGTAAAATCAGTTGGTGTTTGTGACGTTCACTTTGATTTGACCCGCATACGAAAAATAAGGTCACAATATACATTTACATTTATATATTATCTATTGTTGGTATGTCGTCTCTGTATATTTATTTATAGATATTTGTCAACTGTGATCTTAAAATCCGCCATCTTTTTTTTTACCACCGTGGGATTCGAACCGACACCCTGAGAATAATCCAGTCCGAATGCAAGCATGCTAACCACTCGGCTACAAGTACCATTCGAATATCTCGAAGTATCTGCCAAATATAAATAAAATACAATGAACTCGAGATTATATCTCACGTATTAAAAGTTATAATGTCAAATAGTAATTTTTACCCGCCAAGTGGCGCTTCACATTACCGATTTTTTAAATATTACAATACTTGAAGAAAATTTTATTTGATATTATAAATTTTAGAATACTCTAGTTCTTTTTACAATGTTTTCAGTAATAGTTCTAAAATGTTATGAAGTAAAATTAATAATCTTACCAACTGTATTAATCGGGATATAAAAGAATAATTTTTGCGGAATTCATATAAGCATAACTTGAGTCATGTGTGACTTTTCTGTTGTTTCCAGATAAAAATCACTATCTACTCTATACTAATATTTTTTATTTTATCGACTGAATTTTACAGAATAGATAAATATAAATATAAATTTTACAGTAATTTATTGTTAATGAATTGTAATATTCAATTTCTACGCTTACAAGTCTTTTTTACTCAGAATTGTAACATTACTAAAGAGATTTTTGAATATTGTTATTCCCAAAATGATTGTTGTGAAATAATTATGGATTGTTACCGTTTCTTTATTCAATTTTCACTAATCTGCATTATAATTTTTATAAATTGTAAAATTTACAATACTGATTGTAAGAATTAACATAAAAATGCAACTTTCCATTATTAATAGTAATTTTTGACTTGGATTGTAAATTTCTCTTCGGAAAGAAATTTTTATTTGACAACTATAAATATCATCTTGTTTTGAGCTCCGTTTTTTTTCCGTGTATATAAAAGTAAAGAACTCTGAAATTTCAGAGGGTTATATTTCCCGGTTATATATCAGCAAGGGAATCTACGCGGGAAGTTGTCTAGTGAAGGTGGAAAGCGGAAGAGCCTACCTTTAGATCTTTTATACAACTGACACCGAAATAGAAATTAAAATTTCTACATTAACTGTACGTGAAGTGGAAAAAATATGTGCACCCTCCTCTATTGAACCAGCAGGGTTGTATCAGGACTTTCATCCCTGTTTGGGGATAACAAAGCGGATATTCACAGTTTTGGAGAATGCAACAACTGTAGAGATACTATAAAAAAAAAACCGCTTTTGCGGTTGGAATATCTCGACAGTGGGGAAAAAGCTCACGTTGAACGTTTAGTTGGGAAACATGCGGACCGTTTCCATATTCCTGGGGAACCTTTGAGTTCTAGCGTTCTATATAAACATCGAATTCCGCGGGTTATTGAAGAGCTAGGAAGCTCGGAGGTGGCTAGAAGTGAACCTGCGGAAAAAATAGTGGGACCGCCAAAAAGAGGACGAGGGAGGCCGCGAAAGACGCCAAAACCCCTGGAACCGTCCGACCTGGATCTGGAGAGCTCTCAGCAAATAGAGCAGGACAGGTCATCCTGGGAAGCGAACAGAGCTTCAAAAGGAATCCCGATACCGCACACAGTACGTCTGCCTGCGGCTCGGATAGCCCGGAAACAAAGGGGGACAAACATAACAATTAAAATTCAAGAAATAAAAAGGATTCATTTCAGCAGAGCCCAGATGAACCAGAATCTTCGGGAGACGACTCTGATTCAAGAGACGAGACATCTGTCAATGATTCGTATGATCCCCATAAGGAACAATTTAAAAAATATGATAGCAAGGAAAAGGATGTTATAACAATTGTTAATGATCCGATTCAATATAGGAAAGATAATGTAGTCTATTTTCTGGACGAGAGTGGGCAACCTTGTGACACAAGCTCCAAATTGTTAAAAGACCTAGATAAACTCCCCAAAATCGGATTTATGGATGTTGGCTAGGTTTATTGGACCAAAAAAAGGGAAAGAAATTATTTCAGATTAGTCATCCATGGATCGGATGGAGAATCATCTATGTAAAAAAACGATTGAATATAGCGAAGACGTTAATCAAGTTCAAGGGCATATTAGGAGATAAAAATATCTCGTCCTCTTCGATTGCGTAGTATTCTAATTACGTAGAAAATGTCCCATGGACGGAAGAACTCTCAATACTTCATGAGGTCTACGCTACGGAAAAAATAAAACCCATTATTCTTTCGGAAACAATTAAATATGTTTCCAAGAGAGCCGAGATCGGATCTTCTTTGAAGCCGATTTTTCTCCTATAGGAGGACACAAAGGTGTGTCGAAAACTTACAACCGAATCCGAGTAAACTATCATCGGGAAAACCTCAAACAGGATGTGCAATTTAGGGTACAACAGTGTAGACATTGCCAATCAAAAAAAATTAGTCCGCGTTAAGACAAGACAGCCAATGTTGATCACAGATACACCCGGGCTGGTATTCGAGAAAATCGCGGTGGACATCGTAGGTCCATTGCCGGTTACAAAGCGAGGTAACGAATATATACTTACGATACAAGACCAGCTACCCAAATATTGTATAGCTGCTCCTTTAACCAATATGTCTGCTATTGCTGTCGCGGATACCTTTATCAAACGTTTAATCTGTACCTTTGGCGCACCTTAAGTTTTATTGACAGAGCAAGGTCGGAATTTTATTAGCTCGTTCATACAAAGAATATGTAATCGGTTTAAAATTGAAAAAATACAGACTGCAGCATTCCAGCCCCAATCGTACGGTTCCTTAGAACGTTCACATCACTTTCTAGGAGAATATTCAAAGCAATATGTTAACCATGAGAGCGATTGGGATGAGTGGTCAGATCTAGCGACTCTTTCATACCATACATGTGTTCATGAAGGCACGAATTTCACTCCGTTTGAGTTAGTATACGGGAAATTAGCTCGCGTGCTCACCGAGGAACCGTTGCACGATCTTAATTAATTACCACCGTAGGACGATTACATAGCCAAGTTGGTTTGAACATTAACCAAAATTCGAGATTTAGCTCGAGAAGACTTAATAAAGTCGAAACTAAAGTCAAAGGAATTATATGACAAAAAAATTAAATTCGTGATTTTCAACGAAGGGGGTAATGTGTTCCTTTTGAAAGAACGAAAGTCCCATAAGCTCGGGGACCACTACGATGGTCCGTATGAGATCTTGCAAACGTTCCCGGACGGAAACATGAGGATCAAAATAAAAACACAACGAAAATCGTATAATGTATACTTAGCTGAAATTTCGCGACGGAGACGCGGAACAGCCTAATATAGCGTATGCGATCACCTACGCGTGATACTAAATAATAATAAATAATAATAAACGCTATTAAATAATGATAAATACCGAGATCAATTTAAAATAAAATAATAAATTTAAGTAATTGTTAAATTATAAGCAATAATGAAATGCTGTCGTGCCTGAACCAGCTCCTCAGGCTGGGTTAGTGCACGCAGGTGCCAGACCGTTTATCTAAAACGGACAAAATTTATTCCGGGGAAATTTACGAGGGAAAATCCGAGCCAGTGACTTGTGGCGAAGCGGATAAACACTCGAGAGAAATAAAATAAATAATGAAAAAGAAAAATAGTAAATATATGATAAATAATTACATACAAGTAATGAATAAGAACAGGAAAAATAAAATGAAACAGTAGGAAAAGATCCAGAGGAAAATAAATATTAAATTTTCCCCGACAGCTGTTGGTTTCCGAGTTTTAATTACTAAACAATTGAAAAATAATAATACTTTACAAAATTCAATTTTGCTCAGTTAATAACAACAATAATATCTGGTGATTGCCAATAATATGATCGCAGTATCACAATAAATTATATAAACTCAATAAATCAAATATAAGTATGATTTAACTTAATTAATAATCATGATTTAATTTTGAATAAAAGAAATAATTATTTAATTGTTTAAATTTTCAAAAATAAGAATAATACATAATATAATCTTTGTTTATTTCCTTTTTAAAACTTATCTTTCAACACTTGTGAGAGAGAGAAAGATACAGAATTTATCCTCACTCACACTTAAAATAATAAATTCCTCCGTGTTAAACTAATTTATAATTTTAAAATAAAAATTTCAATAATAATTTTAGACCGCTGGGGTAAACAAATAAATCAAAAGTAAAAAAAAAAGTAAAGTTACTCAATTATTTTAAATGATAATAAATATAAATAATAGTAAATATTTATAATAATGCTTAATATTTTTTCTACAAATATTTCGAGCGAGAACAAAAAAATAATTTTTAATACTTTGGGGAATTTTCACCCAAGTGATGATGTCAGTACTTGAGGAATTTGCTCAAGTACTGTATGTGCACTATAGATATATATACCTTTATATATATCTATATCTACCGGATAAGTATACCAACGTTGCATCTGCGTCGTATATATATATATATAAGGTCACACCTTCTGGGATTCAATGCTACAGAAATACCGTAAGGAGAATACTTACTCTGTTTTGTTTGTTGGACCGTCTTCCAAATTAGTTTCTGAGACAACAACTGTATTCTTAGTTGCTGTTAAAGATACGAGTTTTTCGTTAGCAGTGACGGGAAATGAGGACTCATGTGGCTTTTCTAATTTTTAAACGGAACATCTGGGTTTGTTTATTATCAAGGGCAGGGACCTTGCTATCTTGGAATCAAATATTATTCTTGAAACTTATCCAGAACATTTGGATCTCTTAATGTCTGTTAACGCCAAATTTATTTACGTAGAAAGGCATATCAGGAATCAGGTCCAGTCTCTTTATGTAGATGTTATGTTATATCGTTATAAAATTAGACGAGACATGTTGACAAACTCATTGGCCATCGCATCGACCCAGCCCGACGAGTTTGCATACCGATTTATGGGAGACCTAGGATACATGGCAGTCCTCGCTGGCGTAGTTATTCACATCGTCCAGTGCATTCCAGTGGAAGTCAAAATTCAACACGCGACCAGTTGCTACAACCGAATTCCAGTAAAACGGGGAAATCTCACCATATTCCTCATGCCAAGGACGCACGCCCTTACTCATCAAGCCTAAGAGATCCCATGCAATTCGACTTTGCTCCTACACTACAAATAAGGAGCGACCTGGTATAAATTTATGCCAACTCCGGTGGAAACCGTACCTCCAGTCAGTCTGAGATCTAATTCTGAGATATTGGAGCTATAACAAGTCCCACCAATTTAGCGATCAGCGGAATCTACACCAAAGACGACCTGGAGACCATAAAAAACCGAATCATGTTCATGACTAAACAGACCTCCGTGATAGAGACCATGACTTAGCAGTCCACCAATGGATCAAAGACATATCCATCCCTTTTGAATGTGCTGAACGAAGACGTCTTGGACCATCTGGCTGAAAATGCCTGGAATAAAACCTGGGAAAAATTTATAATCTTTGGCACGTTCAGAGCTGGTATTATTGGGATACTGATGTGTCTACGAGTGATTGAGTCAGTGGCAGATATCGTCATAAGCGGATATGCGCTGCATTCCGCCTACGGATGGTCAATTCATCTTTTGGGAGCCGTATAGGGCTCTTTAGCCCACCTCCTGCTACATTTAGCGAAAGACCCCGCAGAAGGATATCTAAGGGTTCCTGTTCAGAGACTCACCGAAGGGAACACTGTGGATTTAGGAATGGGATCTCCACCGACCACTTCAGAATTATACCCGGTGTTAACAAACACCGACAATACCAATAACCAACCAACGCTATCCATCAAGCAAGAAGAATGCCAATGAGTATATCATAGATATTCTTGTAAATTCAAGTAAAAAAAACTAGTAAATTCACTCGTAATTCTGTCTCTCGGCGGGGGTGTTACGTATCGCAATATTTAATAAAAAGGAAAAACCTCGAATAATGAGAGTATACATTAAGTGCCTCATTGGTCATTTAGAAACTTTACTTTCGTGCGTCACAACTCTTTTAACGGCTTAAGACCCAAAACAAACATCGTAAACTTAAATATTTTTTCGAATTATAGATAAGATTTGAAAACCTTTTAAAAAAAGAACTCATTAAAGAATGTTGCAAATAAACAAATAATTTATTGCACGACTTATAATGCGAAGCATTAGAGAATGCTTTACAATCGAAAATTATTTTTGCCTCCTTTCTACAACTATTTCTGTTATTATCGTCTCATTAGTATACAGAAACGTCTTAAATGATGAACCATTTTACAGATAATGGAATAAAAATTATTTCTGAAACGTTCAAAATCTCATTCAGTGCAATAGAAACGAGAAAATCATTCAAATAAACTGAAAAATTTTCCCGTCAAGCAGCAAAAAAATTTTGTAGATTGAAAACACAATATCTCGAAAAAGAATCCATGATTTAACTCCATTTTTTTTTAAATGACCCGTTAAGCCCTAGAAGGATTTGTTTTCGAAAATGGCTATATAACTTTGGGTTATGCAATTATAATTAATGAGAAATTAAATCACATTTTCTCTTCTTTATTTTAGCCTAAAAATGTATGGACATTCGTCTGAAGAAGTGCACATGTGTTGTTTTTTTTTAATATCTTAACAAAAATTAAAATAACAATATTTAATAAACAATAATTGAAGTTTCTAGGTGGGTACACCATACCTGGTAAATAACATTTTATAAATAATATTTAATAATAAATAACTGAAGGTTCTTGGCAAGAAGCCAGGCCTGATAAATAATAAATAATAATTAGAAATTAAAGGTTCTAGGCAGGTAGCCAGACCTAATAAACAAATAAAATTAGATGAATAATAGATAATATTTCATACATAATATCTGTAATAATATCTGATAAATAATAATAATACTTAATAATTAAAGGTTCTAGGCAAGTAGCTAGACCTGATAAATAAATAATAATATGTTTTTTTTGGTTTCTTTTTGGCTATCGTCCCGATGGGGCCATGTGCCACAAATAATAATAATATTAAATAAATGATAAATGATAATTCATGGAATGGAAAATAAAACGTGAACAGGAAAATGCGCATGTATGTGAGTGTGTGTATATTTCGCTCACGTGTAAATGTCCTTGCATGTGGATGGATGCATATACACACATACTTATTTAAATAGACACATAGATGTAAAAGGGAGCATCCAATCATAGAGGGAGTTTAGGCGACGCTCCCCGGAAAATCAAAGAGTGAGGGTAAGGGCCCAAAGAAACAGACACCTAATTGGTCACAGTTTTCTCCCCCATTGAGGTCAATTGGAACGCCCTGAAAATCGAGACCCGAAAAATTGGTCGGGTGTGTAACAATCGATATATACGTATCGCGATTTAACCATATATTTTTTTTATTTTCTTTCAAGAAGGGTTTACCAAACTGCACTCCAACTCTTCTCATCGAGATCCTTTCACTTTTCGCAGGTACCTATCTAAGTGCGTGCACAATGAGTAAGGATAGACGAAGATCGACAGATATGATAATATACTTGTCTCCCTCTCTCTCTCTCTCTTCATCAAAAGGGACAGAGTCTATGCCCAAACCCAACTACGTCTTTTAGCTGTATATTTATTTTGCATCCACGCTTACCTGCGTACATCTATTTACAATACAGTTATAAGAGAATGCGTATGTGTGTGTGTACGGGCGTAGTACCCAAAAGCAAGTTTAGCTGCGACTCAGCGGGACACCTGCACGTGTGCACCGGACTTCTAATTGAAATTCAAATATATATAAAGATTCTATGACCATCTCATTTCCATATTCCGAGTCACCTATGACATTTCGAAAGTCACCCGGATCTATGTACTTCCAATAGAGTATTGAAGGATTCGGCTTAAGCAAAATGAATCAATCCTGAGTTACTATACTCGAATAAAGAAAATTCGCGCTAATGCAATAACCGCATTAAACGAAAGTTTTAATAATGTAGCCGAAGTAAATGCGATGAAGAAAATGCTAGACGGATTAGCACTCGAGTCATTCAAACGTGGACTACCAGACGATCTAATATAAGGAGTAAGTGTACAAAATCCTGATACTCTCGATGAGGCATATAAAGTCGCACTACGGCTCGAAGAAGACCTGAAAGGTAGTTCTCACCGTTACTCCAATTATTTAGCCTACGCGCAGTCCGAATCAGCAAATCTTGATTTACCGCGTAGAACTCGAACGGTAAGCTTTCAAGACGAAAAACGTCGAAATACCATACCGTTCAGATTTATTCGCGAAGACAATAACAGACCTTCTAATTCATACAGTAGATCTCCGGTGCGGGATACGACACCACCACGTGATAAACGCAACTATCCTGAGCGTGGCAATTCACCCTATCGTTCGCGAAGCCGATCACCCGGAAGCTACTATCCATATTATCCTCCACCGGGTTATTTCCCTCCAATTCCATATGTACCTCCTATGCCATACCATACCCACCTCCTGGAGCATATCCACCTCCAGTACCATATAAACCGCCATATTATCAAAGTTATCCTCCTCAAGATAATAATCAGAACAGCTTTAATAACAATTATAGCAACAATAATCCCAATAATTTCAATAATCGTAACAATTATGACAATAATAATCAAAGATACGGTACCAATGATTATAATAGCTATAATAGAAATAATTATGGAAATTACAGTAATAATAGTAACCCACAAAACCAACAAAATAATTCAAGACCAACCTCTCCTGCACCACCTAAGGAACCTTTAAACTCCAACGCGGTTCGACGGAACGACGCGACGTCGAACAGCGCGAACCCCACGGAAACGCGTCCATCATCAATCAGATTCCTGACCGTCGAAAATTCGTAATGTGGTCTGAAGTCCAGGGTAGAGGACCGGTCGTTACTCTAACAGCCCTTGAGTTGCGAAACGGCAGAGCTCGTTCTCTAGTCGACACAGGAGCTGACATAAATGTTATCAGAAAAGACGCACTTGCCCCTCGTACAATAATTGATACCTGGGATTCAGTATCCATAAAAGGAATCACTACCATTTATCACAATACCATAGTCGCAGATTCCGAACCCGTAAACCCAATCCCGCTCGAAAATACCAAAGGTGAACCATTTGATACACCCCTGGTAACTATGTTTCGAAGTGAAGACGAACCCTCAGTATTCTTTTTAAAAGCTAGAACTCGAACAGTAATACCAATTAATCTTCCTAAGACTGATCTAAAAACTGTGTTTTTACCTCGCATTGAAACTCGCGAAAATATTTTCATTGGTAATGCCTGGGTCACGAACAATGACAGTACTTGCTACGTCTACGCGATAAACGCATATGAGGATGATATCGAATTAGTCGTTCCACCACAAGAAATTATTCCCTTCGAATGCGATGGCAGTTCAGAGGATTTCTTTGACGATTCTGAAGATAGCAATATACCGGAAGATGGTCAGGACAGATTCGAGCGCATTTGTGCGAGTCTCCGACTTGATCATTTAAATATTTTGGAAAGAGAGCATGTGCATGAGCTTATCAGAGAATTTCCGATGCTCTTTCATCTCCCTGGAGATGATCTTCCAGCTACAACAATGATGACACACTCGATTCCAACGACTGGTGAAATTCCTATATCAGTCCGTCAGTACCGTTTTCCACCTGTACATAAGGAAGAAATCGCTCGACAAGTAAATAAATTACTGAATGATGGTGTAATATCTGAATCTGTATTTCCATATAATTCACCCCTTTGGATAGTCCCAAAGAAGCCAGATTCGAAAGGTAATAAGCGCTGGCGTATGGTAATTGACTTTACACAATTCAACGAGAAAACCATAGGCGATGCTTATCCTCTCCCGAATATAGTTGAGATTCTCGATAGACTAGGGGGAGCAAAGTATTTTTCAGTTTTCGACTTGGCTAGTGGATTTCATGAAATCAAAATGAATCCAAAGGACCAACAGAAAACTGCATTCAGTACACCAAATGGTCACTTTAAGTATAACAGAATGCCATTTGGACTGAAAAATGCTCCAGCTACTTTTCAACGACTTATGGACCGAGTTCTTCTAGGTCTACAAGACGTTGAGCTATTTTTCTATCTCGATGACGTCGTTATTTTCGCATCATCACTCGAAGAACACGGCATATGTGACCGAAGACTCTTCAATCGACTAGAACAAGCCAATTTAGTCTTACAATCAGATAAATGTGAATTTCTAAATCTAGAAGTTGCATATCTTGGTCATATTATTGGCAATGGCGGTGTACGTCCAGACCCAAAGAAGACTGAAGCTATCGAAAAGTTTCCAAAACCAAAGACAGTTACGAACATCAGACACTTTCTTGGATTAGCTGGTTATTATCGTCGCTTCATTGAAAACTTTTCAGGCCGTGTGAAACCATTAACAGAACTATTAAAAAAGGATAATCCATTCAACTGGACTTCAGCTCAACAAGAAAGTTTTGACGACTTACGCAAGGCACTATGTACATCTCCAGTTTTGCAATATCCTGACTTTTCTCAACCATTTATCTTAACTACTGACGCTTCAGATCTCGCTATTGGTGCGGTATTAAGCCAAGGAAAAATTGGTGAAGACAGACCAATCGCTTATTTATCAAGACTTCTCAAAAATGCAGAGCGAAATTACACAACAACCAAAAAAGAATGTTTAGCAGTTATTTACGATATTTTGAATTTTCGACCGTACTTATATGGTCGAAGATTCACTCTCGTCTGTGACCACGAACCACTAAAATGGATCGACTCCGTCAAGCCGCCAGTACAGCGGTTAGTTCGATGAAGAACGAGATTAAGAGAGTATGAATATGTCTTCTATTACAAACCAGGAAGATTGAACGTAAATGCAGATGCATTATCAAGGAATCCTGTTGTTTTGCCAATGGTCCCCACAGGAAAATCTGAAACAGCTGCGAGGCAGTCTAGTTCAATTACCAAACACCTAGAACGGCTGCGATCATCCGCCGTAAAAGCAGCAGAGGCAAACGCCAGTACTATAGGTGAGAGAGTAAGATTGAGAAAATTAGCGAGTAACCCCTCGCTAGCGCAACCACCTCTCATCAGGCGTACAAAGACTATCGCTGAAATCCCAATACCTCCAACAGAGAATCGTAAAGTTGGTCGACCTCGAAAACAACCAGATACTGTTTAACCAAGTGATCCAACACCACCAGTACCGCATGCTAGAAACAGTGCTTTTCCGAGTCTCACTAGTAATCGTGTACCACTCTCTAAATCTTCTGAAAAACCAGGACCATTATCTACCAAAACTCGAACAACTGACTATCAACTTACATACGCAAATAATCAATCAGGCGAAAAAACTCCTTGACTAACTGAACCGATACCAGTACCACTGCCTAAAAATGTTATCGAAGTATCACTTGGACCATCTTCAGGGAATGATAATTATTACTGGGATCGACGTGCTGAAGATCCAACTTACGAATCTCCACGAACAGAACCTCCAACTAGGAAACCTGAAGCACAACCCCACAGACTATCTGGCGTAACATTTCGACATCCTGTAGGACGATCGACCCCTGCAGTTGCTTCAGAAGGATCAATCACAGAATCAGAGGTAGATGAAGCAATATCATGAGGAGCAGCAAGCAGACGATGGGCTAATTTACCACCGATCGATGAAATCCATTCGAGTACAAACTCGGATGAAGAAGTTCATGAAGATGAAGAAGTCCAACAACCACAACAGATAAGAAGACAATCCATAGCCAATACTGTTCCCTGTGAATTATTTGACCCTGGTATAAAAAACCATGAAAGTAAGATATCCTTACACACGACGAATGAAAACTTGACGTATTTCAGAGATAATTATTTGCACTTTATTTCTGCTGATTGTGAACTTACAACCATCACATCGCGACTACTGATAGAAACAGACAAGATAGATCCACAGGATCTGAAATTGAAGAAACCAAAAATTAATCAAGTACTAATAACATCACACGGTAAACATAAAATTCTCAGTGCAGTGTTAAAAAGGAACCATTTTGACTCATTTTCCATACAAGAATTAAAAGATGTATTAAAAATTGTCAAAAATGTACTAAACCACTACAACATAAAAACTTTGCGAATCTCAAAACCAGGAGATATGCTCGAAGGTTTGAGCCAATCACTTGTCACTGACGTTCTTAAGGAATGCTTAAATGACTGTGAATGTTCTCTCACCATTTGTCACGGAAGCGTAACCATACCAGACGAGGATGTCCGCAAGGATATCGTCGCGGAGTATCACGAAAGCCTAACAGGTGGTCATAAAGGTATAACTAAAACATACCGAAGAATTCGTGAACGATTTTACTTGCCAAACATGAGAGATGACATCACAGAATTTATTCGTACATGCAGAAGTTGTCAAGAACAAAAACTAGTTCGGATCAAGACTAAAGAACCAATGATCATCACGGATACTCCTGCAGAACCTTTTGACAAGATCTCAATCGACACAGTGGGACCATTACCTCAAACGCCATCAGGCAATATGCATATCCTTACTGTGCAAGACAATCTCACGAAATATTGCGTAGCAGTACCAATACCAAACATTAAGGCTGAGACTATTGCAGACGCACTTGCTCGCCGCGTTATTATTCAGTTTGGGTCACCTCGCGTAATATTAAGTGATCAAGGGAGATCATTTGTTGGTAAAATATTTCACCACCTAGCAAAAATTTTCAAAATTAAATAAGTAACTACCTCCGGATACCATCCACATACCAATGGATCCCTAGAGCGTAGTCACATAGTATTGGCAGAATTTATCAAACATTATGTAAATAAATATGAAGACTGGGATAAGCTTGTTCCCTTTGCAATGTTTTCATATAATATCGCTGTACATGAATCTACTAATTTCACTCATTTCGGACTTATATACGGTAAAAGAGCGCGCATACCCAGTTCTTTTCCACCCCCAGACAAAATTGAAACTTACGGAACCTACCTATACGACCTAGTCAACCGTATGGATGACATGAGACATTTCGCAGCATCTAATTTAATTAAATCCAAACACCGCTCTAAACGTTACTATGACGCGCACCTGAACCCCAGTACTTTGAATGTTGGAGATCAGGTTTATGCTATAAAGGAACCACGAAAGGGTAAATTCGATTCGCATTATAAAGGTCCATATGTGATAGCCGAGTTATTAGATAATAATACGGCTATAATAGAGGATGAAAAGGGCAAACGTTCCCTTAAGCACATAGATAAGTTAAAAATCTGTAACACACGAGATTCTACTAATTCTAACACTGACACTCAATCTGACTAACATATTACTATTTCCTGTATGTCCTACTAATCGTTATGTTCTAGTTATATAAAATTACTCCAGGTGAAACAAGTAAAAATCCAAGCACCATGGGGTGGATAAAATTTATCCTCTGGATGATATCAGCCGTCCAATTGACGTATGGATTCCTGGCATACGACTGTGGAACCCCATCAATAAACGTTACTTCATTATCCCTACTAGACATTAAAGACTGCAACATGCCTACCGCAAAACCAGTAATTAAAAACACCAAGGTCCAACTATTACAATCCAATAGTTTCTCACTTATAAAGATTATTCAGTGCAAACTCCCCATTCAACGTACAATTTTCTATTGTGGCATACTTGACCACCTGTTTGGAGAAACGAGCAATAATATGGAATTTATGCAGGAACTAAGTCACGAAGTTTGCAAATCCGTTCACGATAGCGGACTCTTTATGTATCGAGATATCACACTTGCAGGTGTTTAGAAAAACGCCACGACTAGATTCCCGATCACCCTGGCCAGTTCATTCAGCTCCGGAGGTGGTTGTAAAAAAGGATCATACTCCGATCTTTACGGTAAATGCGAAGGAGTCACTGTAACCGGGCATGCCACCTTCACCCTACAAGACTATTACACTCCTACTAGTCTGGATCAAAACGAAATAATATTACGATCGTCCGATGCAAATACCAGCAAGGGAAGTGTAGGGACATCGAAGGAGGAAACACCTTCTGGGATTTATTACCACCGGATCAGTGCAATTCTCGCAAGTTCTCCATACTTTATGAAGGAACAGCTAGCAAGATACAAGATCATGTCAATAGGAAATTCGGAGAAGAAGTATATTCAGTGACTACTGGAGGCGTAACGATCGCACTAACAACTAAGGGTCATATCGCAAACTGCGCCACCAAACTAATTAAGACTGAACATCCTAGACTCTTCATACTTGACTCCGAGAATAGTGAATTTTTCCATGACGCCAATAGAATAGATACTCAATCCATGGACCTTTTCACATATGTAAACACTAAAATTGTATATCTAGAACGCCACCTTCACAATCAGATCATGATGCTATACAACGATATGATCAGACAAGAATGTGAGCTAGAAAAGAAAGTTCTACAAAATGCACTTATTATAGCTACGCTGCACCTGATGAATTTGCTTTTCAATTCATGAAGAAACCGGGATATTGCTCATGTTTCAGGTGAAGTAATAAGATTTGCCAAGTGTATAGCAGTAGATGTAAAAAGGCGAGATACAAAAGAATGTTACCAAGAGTTACCTTTACTAAGAGCTAACGACACACATTACATGTTGCCACGAACTCACATATTAATTAAAACTGGAACACAGATAGATTGCAACCCTTTACTAGCACCGATGTATCGACTAGACGATTCATGGTACGAATTAAATACTAAACTTTCCTTTGTACCAAATCCAGAACAACTTACAGCTTCAACAAACCATTCTTGGAAGTATGTACCAGCTCAAGGACTAGCGACAGGAGGAATCTACTCTGACAACGACATCGTGAAATTAAAAGACTATATGATGTTTCCTTTGGAAAGAACTGCTGTATTACACACTATTGCCAGAGGAGCAACAGAACAACCTGTCTATTCGACGTCTACGAACCTCTCAGCTTCACCAACTATACGAACAACAACTCTACAAATCTACTTCTCATCGACTCATACGGATTTTTATCCTACGATTTTACCTTGGATCAAGTAAAAAGAGAACTACAAACAACTAATTTGCCCAAAAACCAAAACTGTCTATCCCCTTATTTCTTGCATGGAATAGTACTTATTTCACTAATTTTAGCAGGATGCTTAACATTTTTATTTAGAAAATTAATTTTTTGTTATACTAGGAATAAATTGCCAACCTTAGAGACCGGAATAACTTATCAGCAGTGCACCAACATCCACGAAGATCTGGAATTTTCAGACTCTGACGAAACAAAGTTATGTGCAAAGGTCTCCCCAACAATAGACTTACCACTGACGAAGAAAGAGACGCTAGTATAATAACGATCCAACAACATAAAAACTTGAGCCAAAGTTTCGAGGATTTCTGTGAACTCACGTCATTCCTAATCCATCGAAACCACTGGAAGACAGCACAAGCTACAAGAAAATTACGGACCAAACTAAGAATACGAAATAATCTCCTTTGCGACGACTTCTTTAACGAGGAGGCATACAACATAGACCCCATCAAGGAACACCGAGCTTACTAAAAGGCTCTGGGAACATTTCAGTTATTTCTACCATCATCATTGGATATAACTGACCTGGACTGAGCTATCCTAGTCAGTCACCGCGAACACTTCCGGAAAATCTTTTTACGAGAATATTGGATAGAGAATTCACAACATCGTTGCATTCGATACAGCTATAGAATCAGTTCGCTAAACAATCGGTTCGAAAACTTAAGAAACACCTTCTTTTTCCACTTGTGAACAATACCTTTCAGGGTATTATGGACATAGTGATTGACATCCAAGGATTTTGAGACAATAAAGAAAAATTCATTCCAATAGAAATTGCATTAGTTGTGACCACCGAAGACATCTTGGGCCACTGGATAGTCGATCAACCATTTCCATACCACAAATTATCACCTAAGGTACGTGAAAGAAACGACTGGGTCACTTCAAAGCATCACGGTATTCACTGGTCAGAAGGTGACACGCAACTCCATTAAGTATTAAAAATCCTAAAGAGATACGCTTGGAACGCACGCGCAGTTTACACCAGAGGAGAAATCAAAGCTACCTATTTACAACAAGTATTAAAACGTGAAATAGTAAATTTAGAAAACAGAAAATACAACTGTCCTAAATTCGACGTCATTCGGACATCATCAACCACTTGTACCAACCACGGACTCAAAAAGAATTACTACTGCGCACTAACCAACGCAATCTGCCTAAGGCAGTGGCTACGTGATCGACAGTTGAAAACATTTCCTTTATAAAACCTACAATGACGCATAAAGTAACCAAACATTTCTCCAGGAATCTCTCAGTTGGTCTAGACATGCAATTTGCATATATCGTTTCGTCCATAATCCTCCAAGACCACTGGTACAGACGAAAACGCATAACAGCACTGGGACGACTTCGCCGCAGTAGCATATATCAACAACACTCCGACCCATTAGACCTAGAGAAAGATCTACGAGTATTACCCAAACCTGTGAGAATCAAGGAAGACATCAAAACCAGTCCCTTAGAGATACGCGTCGCTTGGATTATTGCCCAAGACAAACACCTAAGGATACAAGTCATGAGGAATTACTGGAAAAGCAAGAGCCACCTCAGAGAACAACGCAAAATACGTAAACCCCAACATGAATACTTTCCAGAAATAATCTACAAAGTAGACCTGCTTCGTCTATTTGGAGAGATACCATGGGCAGACGTTCACACCAGTCTCTACCTCGAAGAAACTATAATCCGGTTATCTAACCTGATTACAGTCAGACACTTTCATTAACGACCTTCGACCTACTGCTATCTCGACCTCATGGATGATATATCAAGATTCTATGAGGAACCAGACTTACCATCCGACCTGTACCCATGTAATTACCAGCCCAGTGTAAGTTTATACTGCCCATACGCTACTTCCAGCATAATGAGCCGAGGTTCATCTACGTATATGGATGTCATGGTTTCCATAAAAGATAGAGTTACTTATGTCGAGAATAACTGCAAGAAACAAGCTCGTCGACGCAAAACAACCAAGATACGAGGTTGTAAAAGGAAGATCCGAAAAAAGAAGAACCCACGGAAAAAGTTAAAAACAAAATTAACCTCTAACTTAGGTATAAGGGTAATAAGCAAACGCTAACAAATTGCTGACTCCTCCGCATGCAGAAGTAAGGCAGGTAATATACATATTCACCTTATAAATACTAACCGATGGTAATGAACTAATAATGTAAATAACTAACCATATTTCAATAGGGAAAATAAAAAAAAAAGGGAAAAATAAGAATAAATAAAAAAAAAAGAAAAAAAAACTCAAAAGTACAAAAAATATATATATATATATATATATATATATATTCTAATGCAACTATGCATTCTTTTATATATAAATAATAACTAACCCCTTCTAACAAATTTATTCATGCTCACGTGGGTGAATACTTATACTTATGAGTACCCGATCCTCGCCGATCTTAATCATTCCAAGAACGCCGAAGTCATAAGTATGTGTAATTACGCAGTAATTACTCATAAATATATCTATACATATACTGTAAACAGTTACGTAATATGCCTCGACTTAGAGATCGATGAATTTGGCCCGTTAATCATCGATCAAAATACATCCTATCATGTAAATAAATATATTTATATACAAGGTGCAGGGTAAAATTAATAAATCATATGTAGACAGAAAGACAAGGAAGAAAAAAAAAAATTATATTGAAATAAAACAAAAAAAAAAATTTTTCAAAAGAAATTATATTTCACAAAAATAAAAAAAAAAAAAGGAATACATACACGTATACAATAAGGGTGATGGGTAGATATACAAGAAGATTGTTTGAAATATTTATAGTTTATAAATTTAATAATAAATGAATAATGCAAGGTACTAAGGCACTGTATTTAAGAATGAGCAAAAATAAGAAATATAATTAAAACTTGATATACGATGTAATAATGTTTGAGTAAGAAAGTGACTAGGTATGGTAAGTTAGCTATTTACATTTAGTCTAATAGAGCGCGTAATTCCTAAGTTAGTAGATAAGTGCATTAATCTAAATATACTTAGTAAGCTAATTATGTTAGTTATTCGGCCATAGGAATATTCAAAATTAAAATTTCAAATGTCAATTATAAGGCTAGATATATATATACAAGCGTGAAAACCGGAAAGGCACAAACAAAAAAAAAAAAAAATAATAATAATAATAATTTGCAAAATATATAAAATGAATAAAATAAAAAAAAATAAAATAAATAAAATACAAAAAAAAAAAAAAAAAAGAGAACAAAACATAAAAGAAAAACATTTTTCTTTATAAATATTTATTAAGTAACTTTCGTTTACATAATCTATCAAATCAAAATATACGGCATCTTTACATGATAAGTATTACTAAATTTTATTATTTTATTTTTTTTCTCGCATCGTTTCATTTGAAGCTATTTACAAACAAGAAATGATAAATACAATTAGTTATAAGATAAGACTACGCAAGCGCAAATAACTATCGGCGTCCATCATAAAATTCAAGAATACCAACGACCTAGGACACGTTTCCCTTCACCCTCCACCACCTTCGGAAACCTCCTAAAAGCAACAAATTTACGAAAGCAGACACCTGAGACGATGAACTAGCGCATCCACAGGTTCTGTAGTTGATGCGACACCTATGCTGCGTATGACGTCACAAGCAGCCATAACAACAAGACCCAACAACGAACGAAGAGATAATCAGAGGGGCCACTTAGAATAAGCGTGCTTACTCTAACGTCCCTCCTCTTCCCAAAAGGGGGAAGTTCCCACTAAACAAAAGACATTCGGCATCCGATATAGGATCAGATTCCGGACTTAAAACTAAACGATGGATGTCCAAATCACAACGTTATTTTGGAAAATACAAAAGAAAATCCCAACATGTCGACGTGAAAAACGACCAACTCATCCGCCAGTGAAATCAACAATGAATTGGAATACTCCAAAGGAACCAACAAACCATGACCTCATTAATCTAAAATAAAAAGGAAAGGAAAAAGGAAAAATATATCTAAAGTGAAGGAACACGTCAATAAAATTTAATTTCATTTTTTTTTTTTTTTTTTAAATACAACTAAAAATTTCGTAAACAATACGAGTATAGTTAATACATAATAATAAAAAAAAAGAGAAAAAATATATATATATATATATATATATATATATATATATATATATATATTACACGGGTATATGGTCTACTACGCCGAGCGAATACCCTGAGCACAGTAGATACAAAGTGCCCCCGGCTCGTGACCTACTCCCCGCGGTTCCTCCAGAATGGCCATTATCCTCGGGGGAGCGCCCACGGTTCCACCATGGAAATGAATGAGGCATAAACTGACCAGCACCTGGAAACAAACAATAAAATACTATTAAATCTGGAAAGACAATACAAATAAAAAAAAAAGAAATATATTGATATATACATATAACAATGCAGATAAAGTACTCACCGACAACATTGAATCATGCACCAAATACTCCATCACGTGCCATGGCGTGCATTCAATCAGCCACTGGGCATCTTGGGTTGTCATAGGGGAGAGAGCCGCCACCAATGGATCCGTATACGGGATCACGCACCCATGACCATCCAGCAACGTAATCCTGAACGGGATTTTGAATATCGGTCGGGTTCCCAGGAAGACATACGCCCCCGACAACGGCAGCAGTATGGGACTTACTGGCGGTTGAGTCAGTAGCCCCCTTAACAAGGGATTGGGCGATGCTGCGGGAGTGGCAGAATTCCTTTTCCTCGGTTGACCCTTGTCGGATCTAGTCGCCCTCCGCTTCCTGGAATAACCCACGGACGGCCCTCCCTCTTCACGTAGAGCCCCTTGAATCTCATTAGAACCACTAGGAGTTGGCTCCAACTCGTTCCCGGACTCGTCACCCTCCTCCAATTTGGGCAACTAAGAAATAAAAGGGTTTAAACAAAAAAAAGAGAAAAAAAAGATATACAAATATTTTCTTTTTGTATATATATATATATATATATATATATATATATATATATATATATATATATAGATATATATATATATATATATATGAATATAAATAAACATTCCAAATTTTAATAAGAACTTACCATAACTACTTGGTCATCTGTTGAAGTCGATGGCCACGGGTCACGGTGCCCCATTACCACCAGGTTCGTCCGCCGAGACAAATTCAGAGGTTCGGACTGAACCTCAGTTTTCTCTACGAAGGCCGACTCTACCCGCTCACGGATCACCACCTGTACTCGGGGATCCTCACCAAGGAAGCCACCTACCAGACGGTCACTCGGAACACCACCTTCTTCAGCGACACTGAAGTTAACCACTTCTTCGGTGATGACAATATCATCACCAGACATAATTTCTTCAATTTTAATTTGATACATGGTCAAAATTATTTTTCACGTCACTTAAAACACTCGGTAAAAAGAAAAATTTATAAGTGACAACTAAGAAATTTTCAACTAACGAAGAAAACTACCAAAACCCAAAACGTCAAGAAAAGTGGGATCAAGGGCCAATCAACAACGAAGACGTCGACTAAACTCTTAATTTTGGAAGGGGTGCATTTCGATCTAATGCAACGACACCGCGCCGCGATTTCTCCGAAAAGCTATAAAAAAAAAAAAAGAAATCATAACCGATCGATCTCATAACGATAAGGATTAACGAAACACCATATACAAAGAGCAATTCGATACCAAAAGCTATGAAATTTTAATAAAACTAGAAGAGAAATTTTTCTAATTTAAAATAAAACGGGAATATTAACCATAAATATAAAAGAACAACAACCATAGCGTCCCCTCAAGAGAAAACGCATCCGAATACTGAGAAAAGCCATAAAATTTCAAGTACAACCAAAAGACAACGACTGGCCATAGCGGAAGAAACGGGACCCGTAATCTAAGCAATCAACGAGGACCACCTGTATATAATTTTTAATTTTTTCCAATATAATGTACAAATGTAAGGTTAAAGCGCAATCCGTATTAATCAACTCTCTACATTTTTATTTACGCAAATTGCATAAATTGAAGTCATCGAAGACGACGACGAGTCTAAGGGTAGAGGTGTAACAATCGATATTTACGTATCGCGATTTAACCATATATTTTTTTTATTTTCTTTCAAGAAGGGTTTACCAAACTGCACTCCAACTCTTCTCATCGAGATCCTTTCACTTTTCGCAGGTACCTATCTAAGTGCGTGCACAATGAGTAAGGATAGACGAAGATCGACAGATATGATAATATACTTGTCTCCCTCTCTCTCTCTCTCTTCATCAAAAGGGACAGAGTCTATGCCCAAACCCAACTACGTCTTTTAGCTGTATATTTATTTTGCATCCACGCTTACCTGCGTACATCTATTTACAATACAGTTATAAGAGAATGCGTATGTGTGTGTGTACGGGCGTAGTACCCAAAAGCAAGTTTAGCTGCGACTCAGCGGGACACCTGCACGTGTGCACCGGACTTCTAATTGAAATTCAAATATATATAAAGATTCTATGACCATCTCATTTCCATATTCCGAGTCACCTATGACATTTCGAAAGTCACCCGGATCTATGTACTTCCAATAGAGCATTCACTCATCCGCTGTTGTTTACACAAAAATAATATGATTCAATTTCTATATGTGGACTTTTCTAAATTTTAGAAAGGTACCTAAACCGGATCCATGTACTTACTCATCATGTTGTTGTCCGAAATAATGAGATGGACCGGTTGGTTGCATAAGAAACCCTATGACTTTCCCATCAAAATAAGTGTATATAAACTGCCGAAAATCTAACGCAGTCAGTCAATCGCTAATCTGAACTAACCTCTGTCGGATCTCGAGTCATTTGCTCCGAAGTTCTATAAGTTAAAATCTCCGATTAGTTCTATCGGCCCAAGTCCGACTAGTACCGCGAATCAGAGATAAAATCTTAATCGTTGTCCACGTGACGGTCCACCGCCTAGGCAATCGGGCTCCTTGGCCAAATACCTAGATTTTAATCTTGCAAAAATCGCGGTCTATTCGACTCACCAGGATCATCGGTCTCGTGATGGTCTATTGCCTAGGAGGCCAGACTCCTAGATCGAAATCCTAAATAAAATTAAATACTCATACTCGTACTCGACAGATAGGGGAGTGTATCCGCTTGGCACCCCAGTAGCTCCGAGTCCGAAAAGTGCATCAAATTCCGCTAAGTAAAATCCCTAAGCCACGGGCAGGGTCCCAGCGAATCAAACAAAAACAAATCCGCGATCATAAAGTCAAAGTGGTGAATTGTGAGAGAGTGTGATCAGCGAGATTTTAAACCACCTGAAGCTGAGTGGTAAGTTAACCATAATTGTTAATTTTAGTACAAACATGTAAAACAACATTATAATTTTATAAGAATATACAGATTCTTTTCTTTTTTTTTAAAAAATCATCTTTTTCTTATTTTTACCTCTTACTCTAACATTCCTAAGTCAACGGGTACAGAAAGAGACAGATGTAAAAGAACAGGGACTTCTCGAGGGCACATATTTACCTACCTGCTCCCCTCTCAACGATCGGGATTGTCCATCGTACTTCCGCTCGGTACGAAATAGACTTATTTAGTAATCGAAACTTGCTAAATATTAAACATTCTCACACTAGCCACGTGACGGTCCTATTAGGCTCCTTGGTTGAGTAATAGAATAAATATTGTGAGTAGTTTTACTAAATAATTAATTAATAAAAACCCTTCGCCCGTTGCCTTCACTCTCTCCGATCGTGACAGGTGAACTCTCTCTCTTGACTAGGATCTCCCAGTGTGCGGATCGTAAAATATTAACTTAAGTTCAGTGGCCGGGTTTTCTCCACGTAGAACAACTAAGTACATTTTAATATTGAGTCAGTGACCATTTACATTTAAAAGTTTCGTGTATTTAGTATCATTACTATTTTCGTTTAAATATTGTTGCAACAAAACTACGGCAAACCAGGTATGTGGAAAAATAGTTTAAAATGAAACAGGTTCAGATAAAATATTTAAAGAATCCTTAAGAAATAATATTGAATATTTTTGTACTTGAAATATTAAATTTTGGAAGAGACTTAAGGAAATAGTCTGGGCTCAAATTTTAATAGTTGAATAATTAAATTTTAATTCTATTTTAATGATTAAATTTTGTTTTTATTTGTATAATTAAATTTTTGTATTAGTTTATTTAGTGAATCCTAAATATTTGTATAGATTTCAACAATATATGCATAAAATTAAACCAAGGAATTTATTGTTTATCCGACCTTCACCAACAATATTCTCGAGACGAATCCTCGGGAAATTCCGGTCTATAGGCTTCGGCTTAGACCAAATACTCACTAAATATCTAAATAATTACGTAAGAAATTGGACGTAACAACAAAAATCTGTTTTAGTTTTTCTTTTTTTTTCTTTTTCTTTGAATTTACTATCATTATTATTACTACGGCGCGATTCGCTAGGTGAGTTAATCAAATTTTTTAAGGAACATGTGACCATTCTTAGGTGATTAGCATCCTGCAGTTTGTTTCTGAGAGGAAATTTCTTTACTATTAATTGCTTCCATTTCTTGTTATTAAAGGAGGTAAAATAGTAGTTATTAAGGATATTTTTCGGGAGCTGATTTTCTAAAGGAGAATCTTAAAGGAGAAATGATGTTCTGTTAGGAGTTCTGTCAACGGCTGTAAGAAAATTTCGTCAGCAGCTAATGTTCGTGTTCGGAGTTGAGCATGCGCTGTTAGAGGTAAGCGTTTCTATAGCTTAGTAAGATTTGAAAAGTAATTTCTTTAGTTCGAACAGGAATTTCTCGATGCTCCTGATTTTTCAAATGTCCAGATTTAAAAATTTTAGTTACAATTTAATAAAAATTTCAATTTAGATGTATAATTTTTCAAAACTTAATCTATAACGTAAAAAGTTTTTATTTTCACGACGGAGACGTGAAACAAACCCGGAGTCGTACGTGGTCACCCAAGTGTATTAAAAAAATTATGAATAACGATAATAATTATGACTAAAAATAGTAAATAATTATAAACAAAATATTGGTGTGCCTGGTCCAGCTCCTCAGGCTGGGTTAGTGCACGAGGGCGCCAGCTCGTTTTTACAAAACGAACAAAACCAATAACAATCAAGGGAAAGATCACGGGACAAAATCTTGAGCGAGAATGTATGCACCAAGCGGAATGACAACCAAACAAATACATAATGAATAAAAATAATAATAAGGAATAATTACTACTAAATATATCCAGGAAACAAACAAATAAATATTGGCTACCACTGGGTTTCTTTTACGAAATTATTCAATTCAAAATATATTTAAATAAACCCAACAAGTGATTATAATAATAATCAATTCAGTTTAAATAATATTATTTAATTATCCACTGGGGAAACCAAATTACAAATTACAAATTTTTACCCAATATAATTAATATAGATTGTAACAAATAAAACAATACTAATCTTTTTTTTATTTTATATCATTTACTCTGGGGAGAGAAAGACGCGGGTACTCAATATATATTTGGCAACACTGGGTTGCATACCATTAAATTATAAAATAAATTTTACCTAGAGAAATAATATTTTAAGTACTGTTGTAAGACAAGGAGCTACATACGCTATCCTTGTCTAATCTCCTAAGGAATTTACTCGACGCGTCTTAGTACATATGCACCCGAATGCGGTGACGGACGCCGAATATATTCAACTTATTATAACAATAACTCAGGTTCAACTATTCATCAATCATTTATCGCTATCAACTCTACTGAAGGACCAGCGATAGCCGATGCAACAAATGACCATATAATTGACCTACCGGCGTTGATAAGAATTTACTTCTGGAACTTTTGGATAATAAATATCACATGAACTATATTTTTACTTTAGTATAACAAAATACTAATTATCCAAATTAAATGAACTTTAACTATTTAATATTACAAAATTACGGCAACTGGGCCAGAACAATTTTCTCAAAAATGATCACGGACAACAACACGCCCTACCTTTACAAAATTCCGGTCCTCTCTGATCATTTTTCGTTGATTTTTCCGAGGGAGGGGTATCACTCCCATGTTATCCCCTCTCATGAACTCGGACCCGAAATTTTCAATTAAAATGAAATATTCAAAATCATTAAACGACCTGAGTTATGTTATAATAATAAATTAAATAATATTTCCTATTTATCAACATAACCATAATAATTATTAACCCTTTAAACGATAACATAATTATTAGTTCAGTGCATCACCAGGCTGGAGAAATTTTCAATTTTATCCCCACTATATCGACTTACTGTCACTTCGGTCGATATTTTTATGTATGCTCTACACACACGCGTGGTACTGACTGAAATGAAAATATCGATTAAGTATATAAATTCAAAATAATTATCAAAACATATATATAAACATAATAAACAATGATATCAATAAATTCATAATTAAATCATACTAAAATAATCTATCAAAATAATATAAATATTTAAATAATAATAAATTACAATAAATGAATGCGCTTGATTTGAGCTAGGAGGTGTTGTTAAATTCACGGCAAGATGGAAAAGCGCGCGCAGCGATTCACGTTTGAATCGCTACGTGACAAATCTTCTAAATTTAGATCTAAAAACATTTTTCTTAATTAAAATTTTAGTATTTTTTTTTTTTTTTTTTTTTTTTTTTATGATATGACAGTAAAATAGGAATCCTCTCTCAAGACAACATAAAGTGTTAGTAAATATATAAGAATTTGTGAATATTTGCAGAAAAAAGGCCTCAAAGTTAATTTTGGGTCCGGATTATAAGTAATTTAAGGGAGGATGTCTATTTTACCGGTGAATTTTGATTCAGCATATACATTATTCTTATCTTGTTTAGGATGATTAAATCGGAGCATTGTTATCCGAGAGACGAAGGCCTCTTGTGGTACGAGTTGGAGTTGTTGCCTTATTCGCTGAGAAGATGACACGAGTTGGAGTTGGTGGAGTTTCTTGGTGTTCAATGACTTATGGTTGGTCATTGATTTTGGCAGACTGGGGTTTGGAGTCAGAGGTACGTCTGTTTTTTTTAATGTCTTGTGAAGTACTTCGCCTGGCTGCTTGTTTTTCTTGTAGGTGAAGCAGCGCTTTTTGCTTGAGCATATGCAACATTTGAAGATGATTGGAACAACGAGAATAACGCACTGACAACTAAGGTGGACATGTTTCCCGCTGTCATCATTCGGTGAATGTCGTCTTCCTGAAAGTGCAACGATATTTCGGGTATGCGACTTTCTGTTTCTTTTAATCGTGCTCCCCAGGGTTGGAATTTTTCTACCGTTTTTAACGGGTCGATATTCTTCTTGAAGAGAAATCCGGATACTTTGGGCTCAGCTTTTGAATTTATTGATAACGCTTCTAAGGTTAAATTTAGCCTTGGAAAAGTGATATTCGGCTGAGTGATCTCTTCATCTATGCTCTTTATTATATATTTTCCGTTTTTAATTTCGCATCTACCCTGAATATGGACCATTCCTGTCCCATTGATGTAATATTCTTTGTCGACTGGATCTAAGCACTTGAAGGTCAATTTTTTTTCTTTGCAAGTTGAATACGCCCAAGAATTCGATTGATTGAGCTTTATCTACGTCGTTTTACACTCTAAGATAGTGCGGATGTTGCAGGTTCTTGAGATATCTTCAGTCGACTTCAAAAGCAGCTTCATTTCGCAGTCTACTTTTTCTTGAACCTCCGTGGACTGGAATGGAATATCAGAACGACAAGACAAACTATCCCCGATAGATTTACATTTCTTGATATACTCAGAGTCTGCTAGGTAAAATCTTCTCAAGCCTGGATCTGTAACCAGAAACCTTTTCAATGGTAGTATCGTCAGTGTTTGAATTTTCCCATTCAGATTTTCTGTCTTCGGCAATGGTCTCATTTCGTATGATAATAACGGAATCTTACGGAACAGGGGCAAGGTTATTATGATAAGTAAATTACCTTTCGCCCTTGCTACTTTTACTGTCAACACCGCTGACAGGTTCGAGATGTCCATCCTGTCAATTGGTTGAGGTGAATTCAAATCGGGATGCGAAAGTCGTCAATCGTTGAATTTTCAGAGCTTTCGCAAGTTGTATTATTTTGGAGGTAAACGAAGTACCTTCATCTGAGAGGATAACTCGAACTTCCGTAATAGCACATAAAACGATCAACAAGGGCTTTTGCCACTGTTGGCGATCGGATATCAGGTATCGGGATTGCGGTTACGGCTTTCGAACAGTTATCCTGAATAGTCAGGATGTGGACATTTCCACTCCTAGTCATAGAAAGTGGTCCAACAGTATCGAGATTTTCTCGAAGGGCTCGAAGGGAGTGTCGGTTATCATTATTGGCTGTTTTGTTTTAATTCGAATCAGTTTATTCTTCTGGCCAATTTCGCATTTTCGGATGAATATGTAGATCCTTTCTTTCATGCTGGACCAGTAGAATCTCTCTCAAATTCGCCAATAAGTTTTCTCAACACCCTTGTGGCCCGCAATAGGGCTACAGTGATTTTCTTCAAAAATTTTTCGCGTAACTCTTCGGCAGGGACTTCAATATTTCTTTCGTAAAGTGTTACCGCGATAGGACAGTCGCTCAATTCTTGTATAAGATTGGGCTTAATATTTATATCATTGATGTCATCCCCCTCTTTTGCCATGCGGAACGTATAGATTTCGTGTTTAAACATGGACGCCCTCAAATTACGTAGTCCTTCGATTAAATCATTTGAATCAATTTTTTCGAAATGATTTTTCTTAACATAAACCGTGAAGATAAAGCACTGACCCAATTTTATGATTAATACATCACTTATTTTTAGTTTAGCTGACTTTAGATCTTCTCGATTGATGAAGGTGAGGTCTCTCAACAGACGTGAAACTGGTTGCATCAATTCGCAATCCAAAGACAGGAAATGTACCACGTGGTCTCTCACATAGGTAATTCCATCTCGACTGTCGTTAAATTTGATTCGATTTTCAGGTAGTTTCAAAGGTCTATTAGACTAAGAACTCGTGGAAAACGAAACTTCCGGTGGTGAGTAGCGTTGACCACTCAAATCGTCGGCTATATCTGAGGAGGGAGGATCAGAGACGTACCACGGAGCTTGATTCGGAATTTTGGGTGGCAAATTACCATCCATCCCCGGCTCATCCCCCAGTTGTTCATTAACAACAACCATAGAGGTAAGGCCGGAATTCCTGTACTGCGTACGAAACTGCCAAACACTCTTTTACGTTGTGAGCGTATCTTGTCCGTCTCTTGCAAGACTCTAGACATACAGGGGACAATTTTCTCGATATTTACAACTGGATTTCAGGCATACGATTTTCGTTCTCCAGTTCCTGGCTCAAGATGCCTGAAATGCCATCATCGGAGGAACTGGTTGGCAATATGAAAGGTCGATTAAAGTTTGGGTATGCGAGGAATGAGTTTTCGCATCACGCGTTCTTTATATCATCAAAAGCTTCTTGAGAATCATCTGACCAGACAAACAGTTTGATTTTCCTGGTAAGTCAGTGATCGACTTTGCTCTTTCAGCGAAGTTTTCGATGAAACGTCTGTAATAGTTTGCTCATCCTATAAATTTTCGAGCTTCCGTATGGTTATGGGGGTGAGATGCAATTTCAAGGAATGATAATTTTTTTGGGTCGGGTTTCACACCATCTTTTGTAATAATGTCACCCAAATATTCCACCTCCAGCCAGAGGAATTTGCATTTCTCGGGCTGAAGAGTTTGCCCGGCTTTGGACCCGCACTTCATGCTCTTCAAGCGAAGATGCATAACTTACGAAGTCATTGAGATAAATAAATAGTTCTGTACCAATTAAACCACTCAATGTGGAATCCATCATTCGTTAAAAAATTGATGGAGCACACTCGAGCCCAAAAAGCATACGAAGATATGCCTAATGACCGTCAGGGGTAGTACACACCGATTTTTCAGCGTCTCTAGGGTCCGTTGGTACTTGATGGAACCCACTGGTAAGGCCAAATGCACTGAATTATTTGGCTCCACGTAGTTAGTCTAAGATATCGATTATTTATGGAAGGGGCTAAGCATTCCCAATGATTATCTTATTCAGATTTTGGAAATCGATAACCATTCTCCACTTGTTGTTTCCCTGTGCGTCAGATTTCTTGGGGACAATCCACAAAGGAAAATTATACGGATATTTTGATTTGCGAATGATTCCTTGTTTAAGTAGATTGTCTTCTTGTTTTTTTAATTTTGTCGCGGTGTTCTTGAGGAAACCGATACTGTTTAATTCGTACCGGTTTGTCACTTGTTGTTTCGATTTTGCAGGTGAACTTTTAAGAACGTCCCAGACGATCAGGAGGTAGGTGGTCCGGGAGGATGCAAGGCAACCAACTCCGTACGATTGCGTCAAATTCCTTAAAATCTTGTTCGCAATTTGGGCCTCCGCCGTTAAATCTAGGTAGCTCTCGATAGAGCTCCTTGGTCATATCGTAATGAGTAGGTGGAGTGTTTGAATCGAGCGAAGTGCCATCTAGCTGGATGATGGCTCACTTCTCGTGTTAAATTTCTTCACCTCCTGTTTCGGTTGGTTCGAGTAATGGTGATGACCACACCCTAAGTTGACGCGTAAGACAAAGATATCAAGAGTCTCTGAACTCGGAACAAAATAGCTGACTTGGTTAAAAAGAGAAAGAAAGAGTTAATTTTTACAGCTCGAAGCTGCAACAGTAAAATCGATGTGCGACTCTTTGCTGACTTTGCGATTTGGTCGCGAAGTCACGTACAGTGAACTCAGGCGTTTTGCAACTCGAATTCGAGGAGCGGAAAATGCTGAGATCACAATACGTGGAAGTGCTACGTGTCAAGGTGTGACAATTCCACGATGACAGGGTGTGGCACTTTCGAGAAAATGCCACGAATCTCAAAATATTTAGGATGTAAAAATTTTGAAAAGAGAAAAATTACCAAACAAATCTACCTTTTATCAAAAATGGTAGAAAAATGATACCTGTGGCTCAACAAGAAGGATTTTCACTTTTGAAAATCCCACCGCTGCTACCAGTGTTCTTTATGTTATGTCCGCCGCTTACATTTAAATTATTCATCCGGGATTTCTCCCTTTGGTAGCAATACGAAAATTTAGACGAGCGATGTGAAGGTTGTTGACAACAGTAAAGAATATGAGGAAGATTTATCTTCCTATAATTTGTTTTTATAGTGGATCTTTCGAAAAGTTAAGAACCAAAAACGTCTCCGAAGAGACTGGTGCTCTTGTGTTGAACCAGTTATCTTATGAAAGAGTAGTGTACGACTCTCGAATGAAACTCACAAGGTTGAAATAATGATCTTTGTATTTTTATTTACTGATTCTGTTACAATTCACTTGTACACCGAATCATTTACACAATAATGGAAAACTGCTTCTATTGAAATATTATTTTATTTTTGAGTAGTTATTTAGATTTTAAGAGATTTTAACAATAGCGTCTTTTTCACACCCGAAGGGTTAATGCGCAAATACACGTAAATTGCGCCACTGTTTCAATCGGACCGGATGGTTTTATCAAGCCTTGAGGACTTTTAATAGATAATGAATTCAATTGTAGCTCTTTGAACGCCCAAGCAGATCCCTGCAATCATTGACTACAAAAAGATGTTAACTTTAAATTCCGTTGTTGACTTTTCAACGACGAAGTAGATTCTGCAATAAGGTTAAGATTGAGGTTATAAAAGATCCTCTTATTGACTTTTCGACGCTTAGGGCGGATGCCTGTAATAAGAGTACATGAAATTTCGACGTTCGAATCCTCGTGGATCGCGAGTTTAAATTATCAAAGATAAACTGCGGCCTAAAATTTGGAAAAACTGTAATTGATAGAAGTATCTTATACTCGAACATAATCAGCCAGATACCTATATCAATGACGGTTACTTATTGCCACGGCGAGAGATTTGTGCAATAAGATAACGGGCTATTGACGCTGTTTACGCGGACCAAGAAGTCGAAAAAACAATTAACCGAGTAAAATTGAGACTAACGGCCCTGAGCCATGATGCTCAGGCTTTTTATAAACTTTGCATTAACAGTTGATGGGGAATTTTTGATTATCATCATTGTTCGAAAGTGAGGACAGTTTATTATTTATTCTTGTTATATCCAGCTTGCCGTATATAATAAAGGGGCTTCTTTGCCGCGCTCACTGTAAAGTACATCGTTAACAATTTTAGGGACAGCAACTTCGGCCAACACCTCGTTGCACGTCGTCAACGTTCCCTCCAATCAGGGAATTACACTTGACTTTATTCTAAATACATCCAATTATATATTCTAAATTATTCCCTCCAGAACCGCGAAACGAGGTAATAAAATCAACGAACAACAAGGTGCGGCAGCCTATGACGCTTGAGAAGTTAATGTATTTTCTTTGCTGGCCCGCGTGTATTCTAAACCGTGTTACGTTTAGGCAACCCTCTTTTTCTATTTTCTATTTCTTCTAAACCAAATTGTTCAGTTACATAAATAAAATCAAAACAGTCAAGTTACTATATAATCTCACGGGAAGATCGTCTTGATATTGCACTCGAGGAGGCGTGGCAAGTTGCTTGTTACCGTTAAATTTCTATTCAAAATCGTCTTTTCAAAATTATATTTTATACTCCGAAAATTACCACACGGGACGTACCAATCACATAAAACACGAGGAGACGTAGGTGATTTTTTTATAATTATTGTTAAGTGTGAAAATAGCGATTATCGTCCAAGTAAATTGCGGGAGTCGGAGATTCAGACCGAACTCAAATGAGCCAAAGACTCAATAAATTTATAGTGTAAAAGCCATAAGTTAAGTTCAATAATTAAATGCAAATCCCAGAGATTTAAGTTAAAGAAAGATCTTAAGTGTTAAGAACAATTTAACATCTTGTGAACTGAGTACGGCGAGCCCTATTAGGTAAACCTGAATATTAGATTATTTCTAATATTAAGAACCAAATCCCTTCTTCCTGGACCAAATTATCTGTCGACCAGAGAACAACAGAAGCCGTCCACGGGAGTTGCAGTCCAAAGACCAACTTGCAAGTAAACAGCGAACAAAGAAAGGTAGGTGAAATTATCAATTTCTCTAACGTATAAAATTCAAATTCTGCATCGAATACACAGAGAAGCCCCTGCGTAGTTTATTGTTCGAGTTCTCACAATAAAAATAACACCTAGAGCCAATCCTCTAGAAAAATCACCCTGTTTGCCCGGTGTCTCCTACTTGAGGCCCACGCGACCTTTTCCAATAATTAATTATTCATTAATCAATTAAATTCACACATAACATATTACACAATTTTTCGAGTCTTACCAGATGGTTATTAAGTAAACTAATAGAAGTTCCTGTTCAGTTAGTCAGAGTAACAACGATATTACTCACAATTATTTGTTTAATATCAGACATTTTGTAACCCGGGTGTTTGCGAAGTGGCAAAACAGATAATTATTAGTTAAATGAATAATTATTCTGTTAATATCTGAACCAGTGTTTGAGTGAATTTACCTGTGTATTCAGTCCACCTCCTATAATGAGGTATAAGAGAAGCTGCAGCTGAGTACGACTGTCGCGGTCCAAGAAGGGTATCCTGGAGGACCAATCCAACCAGCCAGTTCAAGAACTCTTTACCGAACTCCAATTTAGGCTAAGTACTAGTGTTAGTTTAGATTGTGAAGCTAGTTCGGCAAAAAATTATAAAAGACGAGTTTTATATTGAGTTAGCAGGGTAAGACTCACGAAAAGCTTGACGACTTTATCTACATTGCAGGTATACGTAAACCCTGGCGTAACACTGGTCAAATTGGTTCATTAGTTTAAAAAATATCGTTGTCAAATGAGTTTCGAAAAAGTGTTTTTTTCGTAATAAAATTAAAATCGTTAAACTCATTGATGACAGTTTTTTTAACGTTGGTAGTTTAAAAACTGGTTTGAATGACACATTGAATGTCAAAATCAGTTCGTTATTTCAAAACATATTGGTAAATCAAAACAATGATTTACTTTATAATGTATACTGTTCTGAAATTCCGCGACGGAGACGCGGAACAGTCTAATATAGCGTATGCGGTTGCCCACGCGTGATAAACAAATAATACTGAACAATAATAAATGATATTAAGTGATGATAAATACCGAGATCAAATTAAAATAAAATAATAAATTTAAATAGTTGTTAAATTATCAATAATAATTAAATGTTGTCGTGCCTGGAGCAGCTCCTCAGGCTGGGTTAGTGCACGCAGGCGCCAGACCGTTTATCCAAAACGGACAAAAATTATTGAGGGGGAATTTACGAGGGAAAATCCGAGCAAGTGTCTTGTGGCGGAGCGGATCAACTGTAACAGGGAATTTTGAATTTTCTGCGCTCAGTTGCCATGCTTTTCTATCATGCACACGGTCGATACAATCTATTACTGCCCCAGGGTTATCCGGGGTAGAGTGCGACTGTCGTCCCGAGCGGAAATCGTAGGGGCTTGTCTGTCAGTCCCACTTAGTGATAAGTAGGGGTGTCGAGGTTTCCGGAAGTTGCCGAATTCGGTCGAGTGGGTCTACAATGATATGTGAAGAGAAAACTCAGGCCGAGACACACAACCGAACAAGACGCCGAAAGTTTAAGACGCTCCCCATTAGACAGGTAATTAATTAGTTATAGACTTGGATTCTTTTGTGAAACCAAGCGATATTTTTATTAACTATTATTGATACCAGGCCATTAGCCGGTACCTTTGATAACAGTATATTAATTATTTGGAAAAGCAGGTGAAGGAGCGAACAAAGAACCGAAAGGAAAATAACAAGAGGGAAAGACGAGAATGAACAGGAGAAAAGACGAGAGACAACCGGAGGATCTGACGAAAGACGGTGAAAATAAAAAGAGAAACCGCATCAGGAAAAGAATCAGGTATTAATTAGATTAATTATTTCAGGCCGAAGCCAGAATATTAATTTAATTCAAAATACGTAGTCGTTCGTCAGGGGTGATCCACGTCTAGGCCCATAGTCAATAACTAATTAGTCATAAAATTAATTTATGAATAAAAAATTAAGCCAGACGGTTGTCTAACCGGATCCAAGCCCAATTGCCGGGTCCAGGGCGTCGCCTTATAATTCCAGGCCATCGCCGGAGTTATATAAGTCGTAGAAATTTCTAGGCCGATCGTGAATGACGGGCCAGAAATTTTCATATTTTCGTCCGCGTTGTTATAATTTAAATATTAATTAAAAATAATTAAATCAACCGAATTAATAAATTAATAAAAATTAGTTTCCGTAACTAGACAAGGACCTGAGTCAGATTTATTAAATTAGTAAAATAAAAATTAATAATAAAAGTAAAGTAATAAATAAAATTATGAATAAAATTAGTTGATAAAATTATTATAAAAATACACTCGGTATAAAAGAAAATTTATAAAATAAAAAGTCGAGTGTTGAGTAAAAGAAAACAGAGATGAGATGTTACGGACTAAACTTAAAATATTAAATCTAGTAACTTTGGGTCAATATTATAATGGACCAATTAATGATAGTCGTTGTAAAGGAGTTATACTGAAATTAATAAACTAATAATAATAATTTTTCTTCATAAATAAATTAATTAATTTATTAAGTGCGTGGCGGGAATAGCCATTATAAAGTCAGTGTGTAAGTTAAGTCCAGGGGACTCGAGTGCAGTGTGTGTGTGTAGGAAATGAATTTTGAAATGCATAGAATAGTTAATAAATAATTCGGGAGGTAACCGATTTTGAATTGTAAGTCCAAAGGTAGTTGGCAATGATTTTAACCGAGTGTGTGAGAGCATGTGATGGCAAGGTAGTGGCAATTTAGTCTTAAGTCGCCAAAGGTAATTGGCAGAATTTTATATGGTTAATAGTTATAAGGTCTAAAGGTTATAAGGTCAAAAAGGTCTAATAGTTATAAGGTATAAAGTTATAAGGTTATAAGGTTTACGGTCAAAGGTTATAAGTTGTGAAAATTATAAGGTTTTATTTACAAGGTTGTGAATAAATATAAGTGAATATTGTGATAATAAATAAATCTAAGTTATTTATAAAATTATCCTTCTTCTTCCTTCTCTTACAATTAAAATTTACACCGACTCTGAGCATTAAGAACCGGTTCAGGAAGACCGTTTAATCCTTTCAGTGGCGCCCTTAAAAAGGTAATTTAAGGATGACCAGAGTAACAGCTTAGCCCTGTTATAAAACACTCGAGAGACACAATAGAAATTAAATAAATAATAAAGAAATAGTAAATATATGATAAAAAATTACATACGGGTAATAAATAAGAGCAGGAAAATTAAATAAAATTAATCAGTAGGAAAAGATCCAGAGGAAAATAAATATTAAATTTTCCCCGACAGCTGTTGGTTTCCAAGTTTTAATTTTTATAAACAATAGAAAAATAATAATATTTCACAATATTTAATTTTGTTAAATTATTAACAACAATAATACCTGGTGATTGCCACAAAATATGATCGCAGTATCACAATAAATTATATAAGCTCTATAGACCAAAAATAAATATAATTTAACTTAATTAACAATCTTGATTTATTATTAAGTTAAAAAAACAATTATTTAATTTTTAAATTTTCCCAAATAAGAATAATAAATAATAACAATATTTTTATCTCTTATTTTATTTCTCAACACTTGTGAAAGAAAGAAACACAGGGGATTTATCCTCACTCACACTCAAAATAATAAATTCCTCTGTATTGAAAATAATTTATAATTTTAAAACAAAAATTTCAATAATGATCTTGACCGCTGGGGTAAACAAATAAATCAAAAGTGAAAAAAAGTAAAATTACCTAATTATTTCAAATGATAATAAATATAAATATTAATAAATATATATAATAATGCTCAATATTTTTACAAATATTTCGAGTGAGAACAAAAAAAAATGATTTTAATACTTTTGGGAATTTTCGCCCAAGTGATGATGTCAGTACTTGAGGAATTTACAATTAACAATACTTATTTATAATAACTACCATGTATAATTCAGCCAGTAAATATAAATAACTTAATTTCACTTGCCGCGGCGACCAACAACTACCGGGGGAGGTCATCACATGAAATTATATACCGCGAAAGAAATACAAGAGTACTTACTCAAAAAAAAAAAAATCTCCCGGTGAATAAATCTAGACGATCAAACAATACCACAACTAAATGCTAATATTAGCAACAACTTTAATATTTAGCAAAAATTTAAATAATAAGACGCAATTATGCACAATGCTACTTAGAGGACAGCGTCAGTACACCATCACTCACCGTCTCTCTCTCCTCTCTTTACCCACTCCTCCACCTGTTGGTCGTCGCTCACGTGGCGCGCCCATCGCTCTTAATCACTATTATGATTATTTCTTTTTGCCCTGAGCCTAGTTTTAAATTATAAATATAAATTATAAAGATAATTCCGCAACACCTGAATGATACATGAATAATTAATTTTATGTATGAACTATTTATTCATAACATATGTATGTTTTCATTTTATATAATAAATAAAATAATAATTATTGAAAAATCATAAAATTGACGTCAGGAATGTAGCCAAGGTATTGATTTTCCTCTACCCGGCGGTCAATATTTTTCCAAACCACAACTGACATCCTTAGTCGGATGACAAGTTTAAATAAAATAATATATTAGACAAATGTTGGGACATAATGTTACGCTGGATTATGCATTCCAACCGTTTCGAAATCATAAACAAAAACTTAAAAGTAATAAAAATCGATGTTTTGGATTTTTAAATCATGAAATAAAATTATTTTGCACACGTGCTCTCTCATACGCTGCGCGCATGCACTAGAACTGTGCACGGACTGCCGTGTCCATCGGCGAAATGGCGGAATGCCCGCGTAACGATTCAAATTTAAACGTAAAATTAAAATATTTAACTTACTACTAACTAAAACTAAATAATTTGAATCGTTACGTGACAACTTCATTTTTCCCGAATATCTCATAATATTATTTTTGCAACTCATAGTAAGAAAGCACGTCTATGATTGGTTAAAAATGACACTACAAAACATAAATACTGCAATAATTTCTACATTATTCGTGAAAAATATGACAAATCTACTCTTTTCATATGTATATATAGATATACTATTTATTGGTCACTAAACAATCTAACAGAAAACCCAATGAACAGCTGTCTCGAGTTACGACAACGGAAAATCCCAGACGATAGAAAATCATCTTACTGGATTCAATTATGATGTACAATTCACTATGTGAACCTGACTCAAAACTCTTAATATTTTTGCTGAGTATCTGTATACTGAGAACAATAAAAATAATTTTAAATTATTATAAAAATAAATTAAATCATATTTAATTATTACTATAAGTAATTAATAATCGCCTGTATCAAAAATTATGAAGGAATTGATTTCATATCGATCTGGTCGACTGTTATTTGAAGTTAATTAAAAAATTAAATTTATTGTACCGTCTTTTTTTACCAATATAAGACATTCTATCGGACCATTCGATGCAAAAATTATTGTAACCGATTAAGTAGGAAGAGCTTTCGACACTTGTTTGTTGGTAACACTCGCTTGAGGATTCGTGAACCAATTACACTTGTTGTCAAAAGCACCTTTTACTCAATGAGTTAATATACTCTTATCAAATATTCCAAATTTTTTTTTTTTTTTTTTTTTTTTTTTAAGTTAAAGGTCAAACAACCGAGTCAAATGCCTTTTTGAACATCAGAATCTGTTCATTATTTTCAAAGATATTGCGAATACAAATTCTAAAAACGATCGATTTACGTCATTATTTTTTTTGTTATTGATTATTACTGTTATTGATTGATTTTTACTTGAATTTATGTAATGGAAATGCGACATTACTATTTTTAAGCTTGAAGAGCTCAATGAAGTATTGACATTATTGTTTTTAAGCACTCGAGCTTGAAAATAACAGGAAGTTTTGGGGCTGCTCGCATGCGGTTTGCAGATTTTTTGTGTTTTTAATCACTAATGTCATTTGAAATACTGAACCGACTTTGATAGATCAGATGACATTTGATAGGGCTCAAAAAATATTAGGGCTGATTAGATTCTGGAATCAATAATTCAAGTATATTACAAGTTACCCGAAACAAAATATTTTTGATAAAATTTCATTTTTCAAATATATCTGAACGTACCGTCCCAATTATGCTAAGTTTCTCAAAAATTGTTGAAATTAATGAGTCGCTTCAAATGACACCTGAAAAGGCCAAGTATGTTTATGTGTTCTAAATTTACAGAATATTTACAACTGAAGCAAATTGAAGCTAAATAAATTTAGTGACCTATAAATTGGTTCAGCTGAAAAAATTTTTTCGTGGTCCATGGACCCTTTAGAAGCAGAAGAAAAGTTTCGGAATTTTCTTCTCGCGGTATTTCTTATGCTTGTATAGTAGTTGTTGAAATGCTTTTTTTTTTAAATCTGGATACGATAATTTTCTACTGATACGAAAATGTTTTTGTTTCCTTAATTTTTTGCGTCAGTGTATACATATTTCAATGTAAACTAAATTTTACTTACAAATGCATTTTAATTGAAACTCAAATAAAAATAATTAAGATTCTTCCGTAGATCCATAATTAGCAAATATAGACTGATGCCGATCTCGGTAAATTTATTCAGATATTTGTACATGTGACATATCTCACATTTTGTTAAATTCTTGATTTATAATATTTCTCATAACCTTAATCTATAAAATGAAACTTTTAAATTTTGTCAGTAGAAATATTTAATTCTCCACAAATTAAGATCAAAGCAAAAAGCAGAATTCGATTCAGCATTAATTAAATTATTTTTATTCAGGTTATATCCGGTTTCTGGATGTCATTATAAAATTTGACTGAATCATATTTCACGATTATTTACCCAATTATGATGAGATATTAACATTGCGTATTTTCACATCATTTTTAAAAATTCTATTATGATAAATTATAAACTATATACATTTACATATTGATAATGACTTGACTTTACAACTGGGTGATAACTTGGCAATTTGCATACTTACAAAATTAGTTCTGTTTATCTTTAATGACTTCTCAAATATTAGGATTTTTTTCATTTTCGCACTAATATTTCGACTCAATAATAAATTAATTGTCAGTTGAATAGTGCTTAAGCACATAGCGTAACTAAATTATGTTAATTAATCTTTTTTTAGGTAGATTTCTTTAGAAATCGGCCTATTGCAATGGGTCTCATGATCGAATTATCAAAGAATTTTGCCACCATATATCTTGTTTTACCTAGTATAGTCAAAAAATACCACCCGCTCAAAAGTTTATATATATATATATATTATATATTATATATATATATATATATATATATATATATAATGCGCCTTGTCATCGCGATAGCGCTCACAATTCTTAACGGATTTTAACGAAATTTCGAACACTTATTTATTGGACGATTTCCTTGATCAATTTTGAGGATGAGTCCAATCGCTCGATTAGTTTGGAAGTTGTGGGTGTTTAAAATTTTTTCTGATTTTCATAAAAATAAATTTTCTGGCTTTATCCTAAAATAACTTTTGAACCGAAAATGAAAACTCAATTCTGTAAGAAGTATCTTAAAATTTGAACGATTGGCTTTAATTCTCACTGTAATACTTGATTTTTTAAAACATCTTTTCTAACAATTTGATGATATCAAAAATTTCACAAAAAATAAAAAAAGCTTATTTTTGCAGCTTAGTCTTCTAATGAGTTCAAAATGATAAGGCATAACCCTTTTTCTTAAAATTCATGATTAAGCTTACAAAATAAGTATTAATTACACTATTGCAGCTTTATTGTATTTACATAAGAAATCTATCTTTCCATTCCGGGTAAGGCCGGATGGCTCTTTTTATTATTGAAGATGAGTAAACACATCAGTTGTTTAGTTAATTAAGGTTACGACTAAGTATTTATGTATTCAAAAAACTATTACTACAATATGGGCTTGTTTATTTATTTCTCTCATTTAGAATATTTATTAAATTTTCTATTCTTATCTCATCAATTATCAGATATACCCACATAACAATCTGTTTCAATCCTTGAGCAAGTCTGGTCTCCAGATCGATAGGTGCTAGTGTCTTTTTCTACGTATGTGTCTTGCTGCAGATACATGTGACCAGATTTAAATTGCAAGCCTAGTACAATTTTGCACAAAAATTTTATGTCCGATTATTTCTCAAGAATTATGCAAGAATATTGAAAACATCTAACTCGTGCTTGTTGATAAAGTATAAGGATCTGCTGTGAATTTTTGAAACAAGAAATGCGTCAAAAATGAAAAAAGATATGTTTTGCGTGTCTTCAGAAGATCTTGAGCAAACCATGGGTAAGTACTTACTGTATATTACTGATGCAACTAATGTGTCAGATACTTTTTCATTGTACCGTGTTCAAGATATCTTCAATATTCTTGCTTACGATACCATGAGCAAGACATACACGATTTTTGATATAGGTCAAGGTCTTGATACACGATTTATCGAAAGACACATATGTAAAAAAAGACACTAGCAGCTTACGGGCCTTGCTCAAGATACTTACTTCTGAATCTTGCTCAAACACGTATTACTTGGGAATAATTAACAATACTTTTTAATTTCATGGATCGCTTCATTACAACAATAAATCTTCATGTGAACAAAAAAAAATTTCAATTATTTTCCATCAATGAAATTCCAAATTTAAAATTCATCCTCACTCGATTCTGAGTTGAGAGAAAGTTGTTCAATCCACCAATCTTTTACCTCTAGTGTTACACTACAAACTTTTGGGAGTGCTGCTTTTGTATTTGAGATTTCTCGTGGTTGTCTATTTTGTTCTGTGGCTTCCGAAAGATGGGGTAAATTATTTTTGGTTAATGCTGCATAAAAATAGAATTGATAAATATATCATTACGCATGTAAAAATGGGGCAGATAGGTGAGCAAATAGGTCATCCCAAAAATTTAATAAAAAATTAAAAAAAAAAAAAGATCAAAAACATTCTAGATTAACATTTATGACTCTTAATATTATTATGGCACAGTTTAGGGTTTGTAGAGATTTGTTTTCAAAATATTTTTATCAAAAATTAATGTTTAAACTAAAATCTGTTATTTCTACTATGATTTCTAATTATTGAACGATCGGATATGTCAATCTTGCAATATGAAAGGATTAAAAAAATTTGAGTTAAAATTCTAGAAGCAGTCAAATAGACAACAATGAAATATTTTCTTTATGTGAATGTCATTAAAATCTGAATTATGTAGGTAAAAATAAAATATACGGAGAAAAAAATACCGTCGTTGAAACGATCTAATAGATAGATGTGCTTATCGTGACGAGAATGATCTATAGAGCTACCGTTGCGATCTATTCTAGTCCCATTCGTAAACCGTATTACTGCCAGCACTAAACGTACCAATACTCGTACTAGCCTCCAAATAGCTAATCGAGTATCGCGCCAGTTAGTATACAGTATCGTGCTGGTCGAGATACTTTTTTCTCCATGTAATATTTATTTATTTTCATGTTCATTAACTAAAACTATCACCCTATTAATTTTTTTTTAGATATTTTCTACAACCATAGACCCATTAGTTTCCTAATAATTTTTTTCTTTCTGACGTCTTTAGTTACTTATTGTAAAGCAAATAATTATTTCCATTTAGACGTTACATAAACTATTTTATTTCATTTTTCCGGAGTGGCTCACTTGGTTTATAAAGTAGAAAGATTTCATAGGAACTTAAAATTTCTTATATTTACTTGAAGTAAAGGTAAAAAAAACACACATGGCTTATAATAATTAAATTTATGACTTTGCCCGTTTCTGCCCCATAGATATTTTCTTATGCAAAATAAAAAAGAACTTACGTGGAGGTCGGCTACTTCTTTTCTTCGACACCGTTATCTTTTCTTTTTCATTACGACACGAGGAAGGATCTGATAATGTTGGTGCCAAATATTTTCTACCTGATGCACTTCCAATACTATCTGATCTCGGCAATATAGCTGGTTTTTTATTTCTGTGGCGTATTCCTTCAGTTTCCTGGGAAATGAAAGACACAAAGTTTTCAAATATTATTACATATGCAAAAATCGTTATAAGACATAAATTACTTTTGTATCAGCTTCTATCTCACGCTCGACAACGTTTTCTTTACTTTTTTCCTCAAGATGATCTTGAGTTAATGTGGCTAAGTCATTAGTCGCTCGTAGTCCAGCTATCAAACTATTTTGTTGTTTCTATTGAATTGAGAGTAATTAATCAATCAAAATAATATTATGAGTATAATAATGTAATGAGATTGGCTCTTACTCCAGTAGCGCGTATTTTTTTTAAGCATCCTTCTAACCAAGTCCGTATTGTTTGTTTTGCTACTTCTTCTTCAATGATGTACTCAAATTCTTCCCGCGCTAGAAGTTCTTCCAGCTGCAAAGCTTTTCTAATGTCTACTGAACGATACGATAGCATACTTAAAAAATAAAATTTGCAATAAATAAAATATTTTATTTTGTAATAGAATGGAAAGCTTTTTGTACTAACTTTATGACATCATGAAATGTAACATCTTCTCCATTATGCAGTCTTTCAAGCTCATAACACATATATTTAAAGAGCAATCGATCTTTTTGTGGATCTGTTTCTAATCTTCCTTTTAAGAGTCGCAGTATGAATTTAACCTTAAATATCGTATCGTATAATTAGTTCATCTCAAATAAGTAAAGAACTCAACAATCAATTGAAAAAAATTATGTATTAACCCTCTGTACACTTTATCTACACAGATATATTTCTCGATCTGCAAATACACAGACATGCAATCTACGCGAACCCATGAAAAAATGGATATTTCTACAGATTGACGTAAATCTTCGCATACCTCCACGCTTCTACAACATTAAATCGATGAAGATCTAGTTATGCATAAATAAGCTTATCTACGTTGATCTGAGAAGATCTACGTAGATGTTCGAAAGTAAATAAATCAGATGTGCGTAAAGCTAGGTAAAAAAAAAAAATTCAGAAATCAGTGAACCCTGTGGCCAGCCTGTGAAATTCTCAATGTTTTCAAGCTCCTTGAGCTTAAAAACCTGATTGAGAATAAATTTTCGACCTCGTTGAGCTTAAATTTGATTTTCAGTACACTTGTTTTTGAAGTGAAACTTTTTTAGACACGGTAAGGAAAAATTTTTGTAACTCCCTATTTTGTAACGTGAATCTCATTTTGTAATGCGGATCTTATCTTGTAATATGAATCTAATTCGTATACGGGAATTTTAAGGTAGGTATACATTTGTGTTAATGCGTAAGCATGCGCGAGTGCCTCTGTGTGTCTAGTAGTATACCAAAATAAGTAAATGGATAGTTTAGTATATATACTCCGGGATTTTGTCACGTGCATTTCGGCTAAGTCTGGGAGTTGCCGAACACGCTACTGACTGAAGGTCAGAATAGTGCCGAGTCACTTGCCATTTGGGCCCAGTACATACAATTTATAACTCAGGACCGTATCAAAACGCCATGAAAACCCGCTACAAGCCGGCCAATCATATAATTCGTTTTATATTGGCCAGCCAATGAGAGGCTTCGCTATCAAATACTTCTTGTTGGCGCGCTTTTAAGCCAATTAGAAAATTCTCTATGGAGAATAAATAGATTGTTATTCGCGTGTAATTAGTATCTATATTAATTTCCGTGAATTTAAACGCTCTCAACCACGTGTTAATTTTTATACGTGCGTTGCGTTCGCTTTTGTGTAATATTTGTCGCATTTGCTATTAAGTATAAGTTCGTACAATTTAAGGTGTGAATAAGTGTAAATAAATGCTCAAATTATTTATTATCAAATTCTGTGTAATTTTTTATTGTTTAAAAATCCTCACGCCTAAACTAGATCCACTTAGTATATTTGCTCATTTTAAATGTATAGTATATCGTTTATGAGCATTCTGAAATAATATCTATCTATCTATCTATATATATATATATATATATATATATATATATATATATATATATATATATATATTGTAACATGATGAAAAATTCGACATCGACTCGTGGTTTGAATTTATTTGAAATCATCAATAGTTACTGAATAAGCAATTTCTAGTAACATCTACAATCGAAAATGTCAACTTCGACCAAGCAAAAATTCTAACGCATGGTTTAAAGAAAAGGAAGATCCGGGAGAGGCGTTGTACTGAACGGCCGCGTTTTTGTATTTGAACAATTTGACTCGACCAAACGAACAATTCCAAATCCGATTTTTAAACAATTCAATTTACACCGTGAAAAACAATCCGGGGTTAAGAAACGAACAATTAATCGCGAAGAATAAATCGCTTCTCGTAAACAAGTAAACAAGCCGAAGCCTCGGCATGAGAACTGAGTAAAGGGTACGACTGACTTATTTCGTCTAATGAAAAAGTGAAACGCGTTGATGCAAATGATAATTAATTTAATCATTAATTACGCGCAATAATTATGTGCTAATAAAATTACGCGTTACCGAAACATAAAATATTATTTTATTTTATTTTATCTTATTCGAGTATTTCTGAGAATTGCGGATTATCTCTTTCTCATTCGGTGTGGCAGCCGAGTCTTGTCATGTGAAATACTCTGACGTTACCATTCGAATATTTCTTTAAGAACTTCGTCGTGTGTGTTTGTGAAATAAAATAAGTGTATTTCAATTTCGTCAAACGACTGTTTTTTTATTCCGAGCAATGAACTAACATTCTTTCGATCAATTACGATTTTTTTTGTATAATTTGGTTTATATCGAGTCAAGCCGACAACGGCATTTATTTTTTTGTAAACGATAATTTGTGTGAAACCGACCAATTATTTTGTTTAGGTAATATACGACTAATTTTCGTGTTAATTCTGATCAATCATTTATCGTAATCTTAAGTGCCTGACCTTTCCCCGATCCGTTACCCTGAGCCGACATTTTGTTATAAATATTTATTTGATGATAATAAAATCACCTGAGGCCGAACTGTAAAATTTTGACAAGCTG